>NW_013667392.1:30281-43175 GCF_000517525.1 Limulus polyphemus | reverse complement strand
CAAAAAAATCAGATTTTTTCATGAAGTATTTTTACTAAAGATTTGTTTGTGAAAATATTGAGTGTTTGATTACTAGTCTGAGTGTGAAGTGATTTTCATGTCATGATTAAAAAACTATTCTTCATCCCAAAAATCTTAAATATTATTTATGTAATCTCTAAATCCTCCTAACTAAATGAGGTCTGTCAATTTGTGGACTAAAAAATAGTCATGTTTCTGTTATAATACATTATATATATATATATATACATTATTACTATTTATAAATAAGTTCTTAATCTTATTTTTCTTAAAACATAGAACAGTAAATAAAAAAGTAAAGCAGACAATGATCTCTTCTAGTTATGACCTTTGTAATCGGTTGCTGCTTGATGTAGGTTACTAAGCCTTTTAATATTGCGCACGTGAAGGATATGAAAGGAAATAATTTTTGAATAACCAAAAAATCCAAAAACGGAAAGAGGTGAGCAGGGCCACTGCATTTGATTCAGTACATGAGTGATATCTCAGCAAACAGAAAAGATAGGAGGTTCTTAATTTATATTCTAGCTTGATAATATCGGTAATTTGAGTTCCTAATTTGTAAGAAACTATAGACTTTGTATTTTGACATCACAAACATCTAATTTGAACCAATGCTGCATTCAACATACCACGTGACACACAAAAATTGATGTTTAACTAGATTTTTTAATATTTACTTTTAAATTAAGAAATTGAATAATGTATAATACTAAAATTTGAATTATAATTTACAGTTTGATACCAAACTTATTGACATAAGTTCATAAAATAGTACTTCAATAAAATTTTGAATGCAAGTCAACAAACACGATGACATGGCCTTTGACCTGTGACACATAGCGACAGTCAGTGAAGATTCACTTTTGAAATGTTCTCCTATGCACGATTTCGTTAACAAGAGAAAGGAAACTGATATTTATTTTTAACAACAGTACAGGCATTCACCTTCAATTTGAGCACTGCTTTTAAATGAAATCATAAAATAAAACTACTGTTTATCACAATAGTTTCTTGCTAAAATATTGAATGTAAACTTTGATTACAACTAACTGACTAGAACTTTACCACAAACAGTATTCAGCAGTACTCGGTAACATTACGATCAACATCTATGTAGTGTTATGTACTAAATCAATTTGACTGGTTATTATGGTTAAACATTCTTTTCTTTTAAGCAGTATGATCTTTGACATTTCAATTTATGTGTTCTAACTTTTCTTACCTCACATCGTTATAAGTCTGCTTTCTCACAATTATAGTCTAGTTTTAAAATAATATACTGCTTTTACTTAAACAACAACAAAAAGTGACCTACAGCTGATGGTACTTACTCAGGATAACCAGTGACCTTCCATTAAGTCCAGAATTTTCTAAATGAAGTGTAATCAAACCAGAGCCAAGTCGGAGGGCACGACCAAGTATAAGCAAACTCTGGTCATTCAGACCTGTGTTGCGTGCATCTAAGTATTGGATACAAGGAGTCTGAAATATTCAAAAGAAAATTATAACTTTGACATTATATAATTAAAAATTGTGCACTATATACTGAACATGAGAAAACAAATATCACTCAGAATTATACCAAACAAACAGTTTTTATCACACATTGAATATAATGAGGTTGAAAGACAGGAATAATCATAACTCAGAAATATATTAAACAAAACATATGTTGTGAATTGAAAATAGATATCTAAAAACAAAAGTAAATATATTTCAGGATTACACTACACAAATAATTTTTAACATGAACTCAACATAAAGAGGTTGAAAGATGGAGTACACTACAGCTATGCAAAATAATATAAGAACAGTAAAAGAACCTGATAAATAAGGCATCATTTGTCTATGTAGTGTTGTGAACAAATGTAACTCAACAAAAACACAATCAAGTAAGCAAAGATTATGAAATATAGTAAGTACTGTGTATGTTAAGAGCAAAAATCACAAAATCAGACATTTTTTGGCACAATTAAAGGTAACATTTTTATTAATAGTAAAAATGTTATCTTTCACTGAGCCAAAAAAGTCTGATTTTGTGTTTTTTACTCTTAATATTAGCACGACGTGCCTGATAAGATATTATAGTGTGTGTTTAATACTAACAAAAGGATCTGAGGACAATATATACAGTGTAGTGCAGGTTTCATATACAAGTTCTAAACAAATTAAAACTTTACATCATCAAAGAATCATTTACTAAGAGACAAATAATATTAAAAAATCCAAATGACTGCTAAAAACTTTCAACTGAAAGATCATTAACATTAGCTTCCAACACACATTTGGTATCATTTAATTCATACTGTTATTAATTATTAAATCAATCGTAATCCAAACTAAAACCTGTACTGACAATACTGATTTTTATTTAAGAAGATGTGACAAAATACAACAAAATTATATCCCCAAAAATAAAACACTCACTTTCCTTAGCATGCGTGAACATGACTGCCACCCCCTTAAGTCAATGCGTTTGTTGAAAGATATGTTCACGTTACAGGCTGACTCATAATATTCTATCATATCAAAAACTGCTGCTGAGCCCTGTTATAAAAGAAATCAAGTAAGTTCATGCACATAAACTAAAAACATTTTCCAAACCACACTCCATTTGCAGGTACCTAACAGTTGCAAAGGGGTCACAAGAGGTAGCAGTTAAAAATCACACACCTTCAGTATGTACATAAACTATACACATACAATTTTTTTAAATATTTAACAAGTCTTACTTTCTTTAACCCACATATAGTGCCTGAAGTTTCTTTGATTACTATCTACCACAGTGGTCCTTATCTTTTTTGCTCCATGTCTCACCTCTACACCTCAAAAAATTTGATGCTCCCTTAATATAAAAACAAATTTGGTGTTGAAAAGGTATAATAATATAATGTAAAATTTAGAAAAATTTCACACCAAAATAAGTGAGTCAACCTTGTGTTAGCTTAAACATGTTCTTTATAATCCAACAATTGGGTATTATTTCACAGACTAATCCTCATGAGAAATTTGTTACCAAAATGACATGAACTAGCCCTTTCAAGGTTTTTGTGTTAAGGTTAAACAGACCTAATACACGATCACTGTAATGCGCACTATTAAACCAAAGGGTAAGTAGAAATCAGTCTTAGGTAAGAGTCTCTCAATTTTCACTTTTTGATGCTTCACATAAATTCTTATAGGCTGAGTTATTATAGAAACTGTAATATGGTAGATCAGTGATTCTGAACGTGGGGCGCATGCCCCACAGGGGAGCAATTTGAATATGTTGGGCAGCAATTTGAAAATGCTACAATTAGAAAATTTTTTTAATGAGGGTTCCTCTCTAACAGTACCAACACTTTGTTTTTTGAGATATCAAGAACAAGTTCTGCATCAAGTTGAGTGTGTATGTGTAAACAGAGAAATAAATTAGTGTACTTCTAAACATATTTTGAATGCTCAGGATACACCAGAGTCTCTGAGAAAAATACTTGAATGCTAGTGACAACTGACTGATATGTTTCAAAACAAATCCCTATAAACATACCTCATCATCCAATCCACAGGCTTCAAGATCTACTGTTTGAAACTGGACTCTTTTAAACACTTCTTCCAAAGTTTCACAGTGTTTAGAAGTCAGTTTTTCCCCTTAGAAGCCAAGTATAAAGAGATAAGATTTCAACTGAAGATACTCATCTGTTAAACAGACTCTTCTAGACAACTGTGTTCTAAATATATAATTTTTCATAATCGTAATTAAATGGAGAAAATGATCATTGTTTAGAGAAAACCACAAATCTGTGAAGCAAATTAAAGCTCATAATCATTAAAATCAACATTATCAGGACAGTTTAAATGGACAAAATAACATATAGAAAGTGATCTCTAACAACTTTTTATTACAAGTAAAATAATACCCAAGAAAATATTGTTTTGTATGTCTTGGCATATGACTGTATTATTTATTTACCTATTCGTTAAATTGAGTAGGCTAGCACCTAAAACAGTAATATTATAAAAATTCCTTTTTGCTGCTGTAGAAAATACTTTTTTGGGGTTTATAAAAAAATTGATGCATGAGAATGAAACTTAAACATGTAACTCAAAGATACCAAAAATGATGGTATGCCATTCAAACAACTGAAAAACATTACTGAAACTATGATAAAATTAATTGACCAAACAAGCACACATTATGAATGATTATAAATGCTATTAAACCACATTATAATTAGGCTAGTTAAAAAATATGAAAATCTTAAAAGGAATACAAGTACACTACACTTACAATATCAAACATAAGGATTAGAAAATGTGTTAATAAAATTAAACACAAAAACAAGAAATGAAAGAAATTTATGTCTACAAGCGAGTTGCTGTACATACAATTTCATATTAAATTTATAAAAATAATATTTCTGTGAAAAAATCTCTAAGATATATATATATATATACCTATAACTTATTACAATATACAAAGATATTTCAATCAGCTTACCTTTCAGTATTAAGTCAGCATCTCTAAGGTCAAATGTTTTCACCTTCTGTAAAGAAAAGAAAGGTCACAATATCATTAGTGTATCATTCTCAGAATTTGGTTGATAATGTTATCTGAAAAAAAATTGTGATAAAATTCCATAACAGGAGAGAAGAAAAATAAAATAATGTAATGGTTCCTTGAAAAGGTAAAATTATATTGAACACCAGTAAAAGATTAAAACAATAGTCATATGAATCACTGTTTTTTAACTTTGTCAAGAAAGAACCTAACAAAAAACATTTTAATTGGACACAGGAAACTATAATCTGAATATTTTACTGTTCCTTCATAACTTAAGATTTTTGAGAAAATCTTAAACAATCGAAACAAAATGTTAGGACTGGCTTCATACTTTTCATTATGTTTTACATCATTCCTTCTCCACCATGCTACACTTACAATGGGTAGCTCATAAACTGGGTGTGGGTATGGAACCCTAACCAATTATATGCAAACTTGTTTTAATTAATATACACATTATTTAAATAGAAGAATTAGGTTAACAACAGTCAAGATCAGTGAGAGTTCAGTTTATAAATATTTGTTTGCATGGTTTATGGCAATTGGTTAGTCTGATAAGCAACTATTTGAGACATACTGTACCAAAAAAATAATAATATATCGCAAGATTTATTAACAAATATATACATACAAATAGTCTTTTTCAACAGCTGTATATATATATGTGTGTGTGTGTATATATATATACATATATATTGTTGTTGTTGTTGGTTTTACTGATTAAAAAGAGCAAAAGTAGAATTACTGCTCATACAACTGTTACTTAACTAGTGGTTTGAATGCATGAACAGTCACGTTTTCATCTTGACTAACTTTTGACATAACTTGCTTCATGAGTTTGACCTTTGATAGCGTCGTTCCTCCTTGATGGATGTACGTGCAATCGTTATTTTTTATTGGTATATCTTGTAACACTGATAACTCTTCAACTTACGAATATATACTGAACTACAATCCAATTACTTCAATATAAGCCCGTTAAATATTAGGCCTAAATTCAATAGAATGCAGTTATGCAAGTTATCAAAGGGATTTACAATAACTTCAAAATCACTTATTTTTAAAGTTTTTACCTCAAGACAGACTTATTTTGAACCGCTATTAATGCCATGAAAAACTAAAAGATAACATGAATTATCATCATACACAAGCATGCGATGAACAAGCTGAAATTTATTGCACATGCAATATCATTGTTTGAATAGCCACAAAGATACACTTTTGATATCAAATATTAATAACACCTATAGTGAATATATAAATATCAACATCCACTGCGCAGATTTCGCTTCATTCCTAGTCTTTCTTTGCCAAACAGTGCGTCCTGCAGTTATCAAACATTTTAATTTTAGTTTATTACACGGTATGTATAAGTATTTTTCGTATACTTATCGGATCACGTGCTCTTCGTAAGATCGTTTCGAAAAAGTTTATGGTTTGGTATATAAGAAAATGTTTATTTCATGGTCGATACGTTGTTTAAAGTCCATATCTACTGACGTGATTGAAAACTCTAACCAGTTTTACAAGACCTCTCATAATCCACCATCTGACACCTACGCAAAAACAAGGAGCACCCCCCCCCCCCAAAAAAAACAACAACAAGAAACTGTATAAATGCATCTCGGCATATCAAGTTATTTCCCACAATACCTCATATAAACGATATTTTCCTTAGTATTGTGTGTCCGTGTGTTTAAGGTCACATTCGTTACATAATTAACATTTCAAACAAATCTTCATTTCACTGGCGTAACTACAAAAGATGCCCTCCTCCCTCACGCATAAAAAGTAATTTACTCCCCTTGTCCGCAATTCTTAAGATTGTCCTAGGGTAGACGATTATGTTCAGAAAGTGCAATTAAATCCCGTTTCAGGCTTTAATCAGTTGGGTTCTTTACGTTTCTTTTCTGTAAATATTAACACATTCCGCTTAACATTTTAAGCAAGTGCAACAGCCTCGACGTTTACACAGAGCGTATGTTTTGAGGTTTGTATGTTTACTGGCTCGACTACAGTATTGGAATTTGTTCAGATCGCGAGACTATCGTTTGGCATACGTGTTAGCACTTGAATACTGTATGTACTTCCACATTGCACCCGAAAATGTTCTGTTTCTTAATTTCCTCCTTTTGAAGTTCGTATGACACACTGTGTTGTAGCCTATAGAGTGCATAATTCTTCTCGTGATTCATGGCATGCGCACGTTTTACTGACGTCATTATAGTGTCCACCAATTGACTGACAGACAACACACTACTGTGGTGTGAGTGGTTGAAATAGGTGACTCCTCCGGGCAGACTTCGGCCCCCTTTCGGGGAAATAATGATATATTAAACACTCCCCGAATTACGAACATGGACAATTAGAGACTAAACTAAGACTCCTTTTATTAACTCTACAAAAAAAATACATCAGATCATTAATTTGTTAGTATTGGTTTGTTTTGAAGTTCGAGCAAAGCTAGCGATCCCTAATTTAGCAGTGAAAGACCAGAGGGAAGGCAGCTAGTCATCATCACCCAACGCCATCTCTGGGGCTACTCTTTTACCAACGAATAGTGGGATTGACCGTCACATTATAAGCCCCATGGCTGAAAGGACGAGCATGTTTGGTGTGACGGGGAAATTTGTTAGTAATCTTTTTAATAAGAATTCTATTAACGGTTCTCAAAAAGAGAGAGAGAGAGAAAAAGACAATAAAAACCTCGCAGCATTCAGCCTAAGAATAATTTGCATTTATTCTAATTGATACAGTATTTTAAATTCGTTCATACCCATTTCAAACACACAAAAATTTAATGTGTTTCATCAAAAAACAAAAACAACTTTCACAATATCGACCAGTGACAAGTTGTACAAATCCTTGTTCTGTTTTAGGTGGCTCTTATCATAAGCTTTTGTCAGCTTGCTATAAGCTAGCTTACCTACCGGCCAGGCTTCAGATCTATTGAGCTCTTCTAATAATATCGCCACTGTTTCACGATGATTAAAATCCCATTTCATTATCACATTCCTGAATAAATTCGCCGATATAGATTAGACTTCTTTCAACCAGGTTTGATCTAATGACAATACAAAAAATCAAATACATACTTATATACGAGTTTTCCTCATCCTTACAGGCACATGACTGGGGCATGGCTCTGATTTCAAAAGTAAGGGGGGCGGAGGGAGGATTCGTTCCTACATCTGGGGCGAGACTGATGTTACGGAGCTTCAATAGAATAAGTTTGGATATAAACTTATGGGTGATGGGAGAACATACAACCTACAGATTTACCAGTGGTTGTATAACACAGTTAGTTACCAGGTAACACTGAAACACAATAAACTTTATTTCTTCTTAATGTGAGTCCTGTCAAATGTTCAATACGCCCTCTATCCACCTGAACCACACACTTCAGACGAGGTAGGACATGACAGACAACAGCATGAAGCATATCTTCTGTGATAGGCATCACATAATGTTGAATATGTTGTCTTGCTGAAGAGTTAACGTTCGGTAACCCTACTGATCAATGAGTGAGTGAATAAAGTTGTTAACCTTATCTCTGTCCTGTGTATCACATGATTCACAGGACATAATGATAAAGCTCCTGAGTATCACATATGACACACAACTACATTAATTTGACATGTAGTTGATGCTCGTGGCAATAAGAACTAGTTGTTTTGGTTTAACGTATGATATCAGAAGAGAGCTTCATACGAGCATTACACGTGATGCTCAAAGCGCATGTAAAATGATGACCAGTTACTTTCTCACAAGAGAAAATGAGAACGTAGGATAAATACAAACATTTTTTTATTTATTATAATCACTATATTTTCATTACCCATTACACTAATTTTCTAATAAACGAATAATGTTTATAAAACAAAACAAGCTTTATGGATTATGAACAAAACATTAGATGAACTAAAACGAGGAAAGGGTTAAGTGCAATTCCCAATGGCATCACGTGATAAGCACATACGCTTAAAGCGCCATCTATAGTCGTCTGTCTTCATACATGTCTCCCACTTGTGTGTTTATACACCTATTCCAACTGTCAAAGCTGTAGAAAGCGTGACTCTTTCACCACCTGTACATTTGCACTCAAATTTATTGTCAGTCAATAAACTAATGCTGTTAAAATGTGAGGGGGACAATCCCCCCCCCCCGTGTTAATGACGCGTATAACTAAATATAACTCATGCAAAAATTATCCAGCACTTTTGTTGCAGCTGATTCGTTAATTTCTTTGGTTAGAAAGAGCTCTGTATGTTTGTTTTTCTCTTGTGTGGCTGAACAATTAGGCAAATCACCAAAGACAGGAAGCGGAGAGCACGTGACCGCCTCTTATCTCTGAATTGTAGAAAAATTTAAGTCTTTTTTAGTTTGAGTTTTCCGAAAGAACTGATAAACACAGTAACATGTACGAGTGTTGAATAACTTGTTCTCTTTTCTAATTCTTAGTATTATATGTTTGTTTTTATTATCGTTTTATTGTATTATGTATAATTATATTTTATGTTTGATTTTATTATCGTTTTATTGTATTATGTATAATTATATTTTATGTTTGATTTTATTATCGTTTTATTGTATTATGTATAATTCTTTTATATAGGTTTGATTTTATTACTGTTTTGTTGTACTATGTATAATTTTATTATCGTTTTATTGTATTGTGTATAATTCTATTACATGTATAATTTTATTATCGTTTTATTGTATTATGTATAATTATTTTATATAGGTTTGATTTTATTATTGTTTTGTTGTATTATGTACACTTCGCTAACTGAAGAAACATACTCTGGTCTACATAAATCAGGTTCTGGAACGTGGTACTACAACCCAAGTCATCCCAGAAGTTTTGAAGATGTTACATAAAAAGGCAAAAATGAAAACTGTTAAAACAAAGAAATTGTTCAAAGAAGAAATTTATTATTAAGAACGTTTCAAAAGTCAGCTACTATATAGATCAGAACTAATAAATATCATTTATTAAAGTCAGCTACTATATAGATCAGAACTAATAAATATCATTTATTAAAGTCAGCTACTATATAGATCAGAACTAATAAGAATCATTTATTAATTAAAGTCAGCTACTATATAGATCAGAACTAATAAATATCATTTATTAATTAAAGTCAGCTACTATATAGATCAGAACTAATAAATATCATTTATTAAAGTCAGCTACTATATAGATCAGAACTAATAAATATCATTTATTAAAGTCAGCTACTATATAGATCAGAACTAATAAATATCATTTATTAATTAAAGTCAGCTAATATATAGCTCAGAACTAATAAATATCATTTATTAATTAAAGAAACCAATTTTACATAACAAACTGACAAATACACGATGTCATAAATAAATATTCAATAAAACGAACAACCTGTAACGATTATAATGCATCCACTCATCCGCTGGGTAGCCTCTCTCTGTGAATGATGTTTTCAGCAGTAAACCAATAATATCTCGACCAGCTTAGGAGATTTAGGTTAGCCCTACATCGATATACTAAGCTAATAATGCAAAATAATTCATAATAGTATAAATAAATGAAAAATAATAAAACGTAAAATGTATTAAACATTTAACATGTGAAACTAACATTAAATAAATAATAAAATAGGATAGAGGAGACGTAAATGATCTCTTTGGGGAGGAGAGCAATTAGGGTAGCGTCAATAATGCAAAATTAAGCGTTTTAATATATTTGTTTTTATTAACGAAAACAATAAGTAGTTACCGCAACACATACAGCATTTTAATGTGTATACGTGTATTACACCTCGTCACTCAACTCACTCTTTCACCCATTAAAAAAAGAGAAAGAGAGGGGGGTAGAAACCATGTTTATTATAGAAGATCGCGTGGATGACATAATTTTGGGAAACGCTGATATACGTAAAACTTTATATAACGCCCCCCCCCTCCCCTAGCAGCGTCTAGTGTCCAATGAAACCCATTTACACAACTTGCATTAACTGCAGTGGCACGTTAACAGTGGTAGTCGTACTAGTTGTTCATTACTGATTTAACAAATTAGTTAGAGTGTAATGTCTGAAATAGTCATTTCATCCTTCCTTAACTAGTTTACGACATATCTTTTGCCAGATATATCCAGTTATATTTTCGTGCTGATGTTCTACATGTTGTACGACATTCGTGTTAGCCTAATGTCCAAAGGTCATACACATGTACTAGTTCTTTTCCTCAAGTAAAGTTTACATCATTATGGCAACGGCCAGAAATTCGTATTACTTTGGCCCTGTGTCTGACCCTCCTTTTGGGGAGGGACAAATCCATTTCAAGGGTGACTCAAATACTTGTACAAATAGGTATGAGTTAGAAGGTTAATTGTTATAGTCGGTTATGTATACAGCGTTGGATTTTGGTATACTGCACTTTTAACATTTTGTCCGAATTTCGAAAGTAAAGCAAAATTATCTGTGTGTCTGTCTTGTGTAGACTGTTTAGAAAAACCTCTCACCCCAGCAGCTAATGAAGACCTACATCGAAGTTACTGTGAATAGTTGTTGTTTTCTTCGTGTAAAGAAAGCTCATAACTGGCTATCTGCATTCTCTCCACCGCAGAGAATCGAGCCCTGAAATTTTGGCGCTGTAAGTACGTAAACTTACCGATATCCCAATGGGAAACTACAGTAAATAAAGATTTCGCTTATTTACTGACTCGTGTTTGTTTCGTTTTTCCTTTTCTCGCCATGTTCGAAATTATCCCAAGTTGTACATTTCCTGAAACTATGTTTTACGGATACTATTAAACTTATCTAAATCCTGGTAATGTGCTTTGTAGTTAAAGAGATTTTCGAAGAATAAATGTTTGGTAGTGGCAAGAAAACCTTGGTGATCCAGTAAAAAATAATATTATCAGTATATCCACAAGCGCGACTAATGTGCACGAATTTGGTTGCTTTAGCCTTTATTATTAAGATTATTTTTGAATGAAAATCGAAATTCCAATAAATATAAATGTGCATGTTAGATATACATGACTGTTTAAGTTTAATACGAATGTTAAATTTACTTATGTTTAGGAGCAATAGTTTATCGCAGGTTTGTTTACATAACTGTGTACGAATCATACGTTGTGTAGTTCCAGTGTTATGATTTGGCACTTGTATTATTGCGTCATGTTACAAGAACATTATAAGTTTTTCTTGTTGTTTTGATCGAGGATTATTACATCATAATATTTTGTAGTGTGGAGAAAGTTCTAGGCCTCGGTCAGGCTATAAATACGCATACGAAATGTACTTCGAGTTAGTTACACAGAAAGGAAGACAAAGTTAGATAGAATATATATATCTAGACTGCGTGATTGTGAGTTTAGCCATACGTGCATATAGTGGCGATTTCTAAAGTTAAGTACCACAGATTGTATTGTAATAACACAATAGAGAAGAAATAATTCGTCTTATCAAATGTATTCTAAAGTAATTGAACCAGACTGTATTGTAATAACAGAACAGGAAGATTAAATCTTTTTGTCAAATTGTGTTCTAAAGTAATTGAATCAGTCTATGTGAACTTCTACGAAAAATACAATTATTTAAAGCTCTGGATACAACTTATTGTTAACATTTATCGCCACCATGTCACAGACACTTGCTGTAAAGAATAAGGCCCATCTATACATAAAAACCTAAAACTGCAACTTTAGCCTGAAGTTACTTCTCGTATGCATTCCTTGTATTTGCTGAAAGATATATAATGGTTGATTAGTTTGTTTGTTTGAAGTTAAGCACAAAGTTACACGATGGGCTATCTGTCCTCTGCCTACCACGGGTATCGAAACCCGGTTTTAAGCGTTGTATGTTTGCAGACATACCGCTGTGCCACTGGGGGGCCATATTGGTTGGATTGTAAAAATGTGTCACCTGGTAAAAACATTAAGTTTGTAAGAATTCGTTTATTTTGAAACAATACTTTTATGAGTAACAGTGTCATAAAAATATCACTAACACAAAAAGAAGTTAAGCAGAATTATTTTAAAAAATTATTATCAAATCTATATATATAAATGTCAATATGTGTGTTTATCTGTTCCTTATACGTTTCCACATTTCTTTATCAATCAGCACCAAACTTGACAGAGTGATAAAGGATGACATGAGGAAGGTCGTGAGGTAGTCCATTATCCCATCTAATTTCGGAAAAGCTACCAATGTTATATATCCCTCAGAATTAGAATGAAATATGTAAACACTATTGTTAGAATTCTTGAAAACAGTACGTCTTTCCTTTTAGTATTGGTACTTTTATTTATTTTTATTGCACTTTTAATGTTTATTGTG
>NW_013667392.1:19532-29936 GCF_000517525.1 Limulus polyphemus | reverse complement strand
TTTATATTTCACCCGTCCAAAAGATGGGTACTCCAGCTAGTAGTTAATACAAGACTTAATTACTTGATCAGTAGAAAGACTAGTGTAAAGATTACTAAAACCGAAAGTTTCAATTGATTTTGCTTCAAAGTTTTTAATTTTCTCTTTACATTCAACTGAATTACCGTTGATGATATACGGTTTAATAAGGGTTGTTGTTAAATGCTCTGTCACTAACTCACAAGAAAAACAACTGACATTAGTATAAAAACAACTGTGAATAATATTAAAATGAAAACAAGCTCTTCAACCTCGATTACGTAATTACTATGACGGTAAATGTAACAATATATGTATGAAGAATGTCTATACTTTTTCTAGTATTTCAAGAAAACAAGCTTTTTTTTGTGTATATTTGATCATCTTCTATAAGCTGTCCTTGATTATAATTTTGACTTACTATATTTTTATGTCATGTTCAAATGTTCTTCTTGATAAAGCCTTATATACTGAACCCTGCGAAAAAAACTGGTTCTCGCAGAAATATTCCTACATCGTGAAACGGCTGACCCTGCGATTTATTAATTGTGATGTTAAAGACAATGAATTGTATGGTGAAGGGGCAAATTCACGAAGTTACTTTTCATTTAAAATGCTTATAAATTTTTGTGATTAAATTTTTTTAAATCTCTTACCTAAGGTGAAAAACGTCAATAATAATGTATTATAGCGCCATTTATTGCGTTGAAAAGTATTTATGTTTGGCACAAACAAGCACTGGTTTTTATATATGATCTCTGATATAATATATAATGGTATTCGTAATTTTCTGAATATTGAAAGAGGTTGCTGTAAATATGATAATAAATATAAAAAATCTTGACTCGAACGGAATCTCAACGCGAGGCTTCCATGCTGTAGTCAAGCCCTATAACCACTGTGGCACCCAGCCTTTGTAATGGAATGCTAGCATATAATTCAAATCCCTAATTTAAACTATCCTGTTATTCTGGCGTTACCTAATATTGTAATATCTTGCTCTAAACATGAGAAGTTAATAATGGAAAAAAGTTGTAAAAAGTCCCCACTGGACTGGGATTTGAACTCGAAACCCGCTTCAGATAAATCACCTAACCAATCGAAATGTTACCAACGGAGTCAAGCGTTACCGATAAAGGGAGCGTTACGGACAGATTATTGTTTTAATATCAAAGATAAAAATTGTTGTGAACAATTAAATTAATGTTTTGTTTTAAAATTTATCTATATTGTATTATTGTTGACCATACTTGTATTACAATTATCTGTCTCGTAAACAAATTTGTGAGAGGGCACTCACGGCACTGTATGCGTTCAGTGTCTTTAACGAAAAATATCTAGTGTAAACTGTATGGGTTAGCGTCCTTTGATGAAATCTCACATAATTAATTTTGGGTTTTAGAGTCAGTTTTGATTAAGAATTAGACATACAGCACGTAAGTGACAGTTTTGGAAGGCTAGTCTCTTCGATGAATCAAGAATCCATCATCATAGAAACAACTTGTGTAACCTAAAACTGCGTAGTTAGGCCTCAGTACGGTACTTTTTAGGAATTGTTTTTTTGTAATTAAGCACAAAGCTATACAATGGGCTATCTGTGCTCTGCCCATCACGGGTATCGAAACCCGGATTCTAGCGTTGTAAGTCCGCAGACATGCCACTTGGGGGGGTCACTTTCTAAGAAAGTGAAATATTTTGTACAAATGGCTAATTAACCAGTTATTCAAATCAGTACACGGATTGTTCGTCGTTATTTTAATTGGAGCAGCGTAAAAATATATAGCTTCCGACTCGTATATTGTGTAATTACAGTGTCGGTAGGAGGAAGATAAAGAAAAAATATATGTATGTGTGATACATATGGAAAATAAAGGTTGAATAAATAGAAATTATAAATCTCATGCTTAAAATAAATAGAGTAATACATTACAGAAAAATCACGTAAAAAAAACTCAAAGTTATCATGAGCAGGGTTTTTCTTTTGTATTTTTTTCTGGGAGAGGGGGATTTTACTTGGTGACTGATATGGCGCAGGCATTCGTTTGCCGAAGGCACAACACATCTATAAACAAGAATTGGTTGTATTCACCTACAGTATTCTTACAGGTTTATCTAAAATGGTACAGTTTTAAAGGTGCTCAACTCTTTCATACCAAATGTTATAATCTTGAAATGAAACTTTCAAATCTGCATGAAATATATAGCTTGAGGCTTCCCCCCCCCTCTAATATAAAGATAAAAACCCCGATAACTTGTGTAATCAGACGCCAAGGCAACATAAACACATGGTCAAATTAAGGGACGGTTAGACAAAATTATAACAAAAGCTGAATTGTGAAAATTGGTTGAAAGGTATAGTTATATTTATATGCATAAACAATTAAATTTATAGGAAGAAATGGAATCTCGAAACCAGCTTCAATGGCAAATTATAAGGCCTCAGTAATCCGAATATTATCTATTATATTATCCAAAATAAAATAAATAATTAACACTATTTTTCTATTTTCGCTTTGTCCAATTTTCTGTTTACATTTTTCTATGTAGCATTATACACCGCGCCACCGAATCTTAAGGCACAGACAGTAATTTGTTTGAACATTAAATATTTAATATTGGTATCATGCAGCCAGCAGAATTCAATTTGCCTTCAGCAATTTCGAGATTAACAAGAAAATCAACAAATGAACAGCAAAATGCAAGCATTGCATTAAATTATACACCAGTGCGAGTCTGCTAGGATCTTTTTTTTTAAATAAAGTCATTTACGGAACAATTATTGACTGGTTATGAGTTCAACAAATCACCCGTTGCCTGAAATCACCAGTCAACAACTCAATGTTTTATTCTACCCCCCCTTTCTGTTTTAAGTTTTACTAACATTTGACTAATTAAGCGCTATCGCATAGTAAATTTAACATACGTAAATCTTAAAAAAGTTTAGCATTTCTCAGAAAATTTTGAGCTTATTTTAAGAATGAATAATAAATCATTAAGTTAAAAATTGTCTAACTTTAAAAATATAACAGTCCATCATCACGTTATTATACTGTTGCGTCATCGAGGTCACGTGACAGGTGTGGCGCCACCTATTTTCCAGAACTATCCTGTACCTTGGCGAATGCTCTAGTATTTACTAGATATAAGGTAGTCTGGTATATAAAAGAGGGTGACAACGTGACGGGGTATTGTAATGTGTGTGTAGATAGTGAGTAATTGAACTGCAATCAGAAGTATTATTGACGTTCGTTGATATAGCGTTTGTTTTAGCGCGATTGTTGAAAATAAGTGTATCGTAAAGTTGTATTCGGAAAGAATAAACCAGTTTTATTAAGTAAGGACTTGTGTCGCTAAAGTTTCGTCGGAACGAAGTTACGGAAAGTTAATTAACAAACGGAGACGTAACAATACCAATCCACGAATAAAGTACGAACCTGTCTAACTTCACCATAAACTATGTCTACAATGCTGGAAAAATTTCGAATATTGTTTGGTAAATTACGACTAAAATGAATCAGCGTGTTTTCAACTGTGCTGCAAAAAAATGTTGTTTGCAATTTTCTGCTGCTTAAACTACTCTGCAGTTCTTTAGCTGTGAGCAAGTAAAACCTTACGCCATAAGATATATTCACATTCATTTTATGGATTTCAATAAATTGCTTGTAATTAGGCCTAAATAAATAAGCGTCTTTTCACTGTGCTGCTAAAAACTGTGATGTGAAAAGTTCTGCTACGACGTTACGCACACATGGAAACAATGACGCGATTTGCTGCCCAGCTTTCAAGGCAACATTGAAAAATGTTTCATACCATGTTATGCACTCTCGGCCAATCAAGGCTGGGGGTAGAATAATCTGTTTGGTTTTGATTTGAATTTCGCGCAAAGCTACACAAGGGCTATCTGCACCAGCTGTCCCTAATTTAGCAGTGAAAGACTAGAGGGAATGCAGCTAGTCATCACCACCCACTTGGGCTTCTCTTTTACCAATGAATAGTGGGATTGACCATTTCGTTATACCCCCACGGTTGAAAGGGCGAACATGTTTTTTTTGGGGGGGGACGGGGATTCGAACCCGCGATCCTCAGATAGCGAGTCAAGCGCCCTAACCGGGCCAAGAATAATATGTAAAGATAAATTCAACAACAAATAGTATTATGGTACTACCATATACTGATATAACTCACCTAATCAGGTCATGCTGTACTATGTAAAGATAAATAAATTGTGGATTATGAAATATATTACCAACAGTCATACATCCTAAAGGTGTTCATCATTTCATTAATTGTAACTAAAAAATAAAATGTTAAAATTGGGGTGATGAAGTTTTGAAGATGACGTAGTATTCTGTAAAATTTTGAATCCCTTAAATTCTGTTGAATTTGCCAAAGAAGTGAAAGATGAATTATTTTACGAACAGCAGTCGTCGCTTCAGCAAAACTTGGGTAATTAGAGACTAATAATCCGACTGACGTATATCATTGATCGTTTATCAGTTCCATTCGATTAGTAACCACATAATCGTATCGGTGTTCTGTCATTCGTACAGTCACCCCAAAATTTTGGAATGGATATTCTCGACAACAGACGAGCTGAGAGTGAATCACCTGCCTAGCGTGATGGCTTTTGTGTGACTTGTAATTGCAAAGGGAAATTCCCTTTTAAGTACGTGATCGAATTCACATAGGTTTCTTTCAAAAAAAAAAAGTTTAAATTCAGCTGAAAAAATTATTTCTGATTACCGTTCATAGTGTTTTAACAGAATCGAAGACTAATTTTCTCTTTAACGACAATTAAGTGACTTTTATTAAGCCTACTCTGGAACTTGAATACGTGCAATATACTTCTTGTCAGTCTGGAGAAAACCAATTTCCTGTTGTGAACCTTCGACTATAGTTCTCCACTACTGATTTTGGGAATTATAGATAAGGAACCACTGTAGGCCTTAACGTAGGAGCTTAGGTTTGTAATATTTTTACATGTTTCGTGCAACTTTTGAACATCCATGTACTACAGAGACGGTATGACAGCAAGTGAAATATTAAGTTACCATAATAAGGAGAAAAAAAAAACACACAAAGAACTTAGAAATTTCCGGCAACGTAAAAGAAAAAAAAATACTGAAATATCAAAAAAATAAGATATATTTATTTTTTCGTCTTATGCTATTTTCAGTTTTTTGTTATTTTGGAGATGGGAGAAGGTCTGCACCAATATTTAGTGTTTGTTTGTTCTATAAGGTCTGTTCTTTCTTTAATATTACTTTCATCAACAATATTGGTTAGAATATTTAATATATTCTAGTTTTAATACTTTTAATTTCTTATTTATATACCTTAGTTATAACTATAGCTTTGTTTGCATTGTTAGCTTAGTATATGGTCTTAGGACTAAACTGGCCGAATCTTGTGAGATATTATTGGGTTTACGGCCGAAAATACCGTTAACAGCAATATTACATTTCTGATCAGTATAATATATTTAGTTTATTATTATTAGAACAAGATTCTAAATATCAAAACCGAAACAATAAAGGAATCCTGTGAGACTACGAATCGTAAGTTTGAACCTCCAAATATAATGCTTGGTTAAATTTATCCGTATCACACTGACGACAAACCATCAACACTAAAAGAAAGCATGTCGTATCGCTTAAAACCACTAGAGTAAAACAACGTGCAATGAAATCGGAGTGACTTTATTACAGAGTCAATGTACACTTATTTTTATAGCCACAATACAATTTCATAAATTCATGCACCAGATAGTTTAAAACCAAGTTCTTAAATCGAACAAAGAGTGTTCCAATGAATTTAACCCAAATATATTTGTTAAAAAAATTAAATCGTTTCATATAAACACAAAAAATCAATATGGAGTTATATACAACCTATTAATTAATTTTGAATCTGAAGATGACTTAAAGGATACTTTATTTCAATGTGAACGCCTTTCACCAGTCTATCACACACACACACAAACAAACAAAAAATAGCATCAACCAAAGCCACCTAGTTATGGCCGGTTTAATGACAAGCGTACTGGTATTCTGAACCGGTCTGAATATAGAAAATTATCACAGGTTTGGAGGCAGCAACACGAACACAGAGGCATGAAATAGAAATTTAAAGACTAAATGTTCCTTTGAGAACCTTCATTTCCATGGTTATAGTACATTTTATTCGATACAGCCTGAGAGGGTTTACTTATAGTAAGTCAGTACATGTCACTATATAGATGTAAGAACCGGTTACAAAGGAGTGCTTTATTTATACATCAGTCGATTCGGTTTTGTTGAGTACAACGATCATTCTGTTGCCAGTGCGAGAAGAACAGAGACACGCTTGTTTCTTTTCCACTGATTATGCTGGGCTATAATCATAATTTAAAAGCATAATCTCACAATGCAGATGGCTTTTAGTAGGCGGTGCGTATCTCAACATAGTAGTTGATACGATACGTATATAGATAAAAAAAAAGTTTTACTAAAGGTTTGTTACAAAAGTTTGACAGTCTTCTCTATAATGTATTATCTATGTTACTAATATTGTCTTATTTAAGTACTTCATACTTTACAGTGCTCTTTCAGGTTCTCGGGTTTGATCAAGTTGGAAATTTATTTCGGAGGTTCTATAGATTACGCAAAAGAAATCTGTTAATTTTTGGGTGTAGAAAAGTATTTTTAACATTAACATGAAAATAGTTTAACACTCGAACAATGACTATTTTAACTCATTATATTAAAACATTAATTGTTAGCAAAAATTCTTCATTAGAAATTCTGGTTTTTTTTCTGTACAAAAGACTTGTAATGTTTAGTAAAAGTTGGCCAAATTTCGTGAAGATATATAAATCGTATCGTATTGGATGATGTGTCGATACAACCCTATCACGGCTTCACGATACGATTGTCGTATCGTATCGCGGTATTGCGACACACCTACTTTTTAGCCAAGTTCCATATTACCGTTTACGTTGTTTAATTAATTCATACTTTTAACTAAATTTATCGTGTATGATGTTTAGTCCTGCCTTTAACCCACTAACTGCTGATTCGCCATATAGGGTGCGGTACGCCTCCAGTAGTTGAACGCGAGTGTTCTATAAAAGTGTACGGCTCGCAAAAATTCCGCGCGCTTTTAAAGCAGCCGCAATCAAAGGGTTAATAATATTTTATCATCTATGTTCTCTTCGTTAATTAGTTTAATATAAGTAATTGTTTGTTTCTTATGGATTTCGCGCAAAGCTACACTAGGGCTATCTGCGCTAGCTGTCCCCAACTTAGGAGTGAAAGACTAGAGGGAAGGCAGCTAGTCATCACCACCCACCGCCAACTCTTGGGCTACTCTTTTACTAACGAATAGTGGAGTTGACCGTTACATTATAACGCCCCCACGGCTGCAAAGGCGAGCATATTTGGTGTGATGGGGATTTGAACCCGCAGATTGCGAGTCGAAATATAAGTAATAGCCAACATTAACTTTGATAACTATTTCTAACGTCACTCCTACAGTAATTCCACGTTCTGTTCACATATTCACGTAGTTAATACGACGATGATCTACGTATGTGTTTTAATCAACTAACATTAGTGATGTTCAATATGGTATAGGTTAATGATCGCATAAAGACGGAAAAAAATTACTGCGTTACGGGTTAAACTTGTGAACAAGAGACGATGTAACGTGGATAAAGAACCGGACGAACACTTCGAGTTTGGTAGCCATTTTAATGTTACCAGAGGTGCCGCGATGGCAGGGATCCGATGTAAACATTTCGGAATTTATCCAATTTTGTTTTATATACTTCCTGTTACCCTTACCCTTTAAACAGGCGTTGTTACCTACTATCATTTACCTACGTCCTATTTTCATATGTTTACTGCTATTTCCTGCTTACAACGTCCTGTTTCATACATCTGTTCTTATTATTTACGACATCACGTTAATAAAGTTATACACATTACCAGAACTTTTATTTCTTTAATATATTTAATTTTTACACAGGATCTCAGTGAAGGTTTCGAACTTTCTGGCTATCCTGTACATTACTTCCTAATTATTTATTAGCACACAAGTTATCCGTCTAATTTTGTTTGGAATTTATTGCATGCCTTACTCTCACTCCGCATGTGCACAAAGCCATATATACGTCCCAGAGATTTGACACACATAGAACTGAATTAACTGTGTGTATATGTCATATGTAATATGACAATTATAATAATGGTTGAGCACAAGAAACACGTCTAATTGACGACAGGTAAAAAAAACACGTGCACCTGACGTCAGTTGTTACCCTATTTAATACACTGTACATTTGTTTTAGAACTAAGTCATTCACAAAATTGCCAAATCACTGTACATTTAAAACGTCATAGTTTCGAAACATCTCTGTTGTCCAATAATTCCTCTCTTTTCATTTGGCTTTAGGGTTTGGGGTGTAACAAGCATCAAACCAAACCAGTTTTTAAGTTGTTGTTAACGTTTGGGTAATTACACACACAAATAAAAGGACCTTTTGACTTGACACAGACAAACTGGATAATTTTGGCGAATTTCCAGGAACTATGGCAAAGTAGGCCCACCACTTGTGAAATATGCTGAAAATTTTCCGAAAACTTCTCAGAAACCGAATGTAAACTACACAAGTTTCCGGCACAATTATTTTAACCTAGAAACCACAAGAACAGTGTGAGAAGGTGATCATGACTAATCTGATCATGAGAAAACAAAGAGACGAAGAAATAATTTAAATAAAAACCAAAATAGTCCCCTGGTGGTAATACATGGCATTACACTTTACAATAGCAGAGAGGATCTGCACATAAAAAACGTGAGATATTCTATACATAACAAACGGGCTTTGGTTTTTGAAAAAATTATCTTTATTTCTCACCAGGCGGAACTTATTTCAGGTTTGCTAACATAAAGATTTTGAAAATAATTATGAAACAAAAATAATGGGTTAGCAATGGACAAATGTATCTGTACGTACCTAAACCTTCCATTAGAAACATAGCCTGAGCACCACTAAACTTTTTATGGAAAAAAAAGTTGAAACTCGAAAGTGCGCCGACATTATTACATTCAAAACGGAAATGTCAGTATGGAATCATGTTTTTATTAAATATTTTGTGATATATTTTTGTATGTATGTATTTATGTATGTGTATCTAGATATAATACATGACCATCCAGAAATATCTCTTTGCACTACTTTACAATTTCACGTAGATGTGAAACAATGACTAGCGGAATGATACATGACCATAGAGGAATATCCCCTTGCACTACTTTATATTCTCATGTAGATGTGAAACAATGACTAGCGGAATGATACATGACCATAGAAGAATATCCCCTTGCACTACTCTACAATCTCATGTACATGTGAAACAATGACTAGCGGAATGACATCTCTGTACCTAAGCTAATATGAGTTATTGAATATATAGTGACTGACAAGACCAAGGTTATGTTAAAAATACATTAACAAATGGCGTGGCTAATTAGCACGGTTTACGTGCGTGTGCAGGTTCTGAGAATGAGACAATATCCCCTAATTTTTGACCCCCTTTTCAAAGTCCTTGACTTCTCCAGGTTAGCATTCACCCTGACATAACGAACCCATCATTACAAAACTGAACGAGCTAAACCTATTTATTGATTTATCTGTGACAGGCTACATCTTTCGTACCCGAGCTCAGCTGGTGGTCAAGGTCTACTGAACGTTGCGTAACTTGCGCGCGTGACCTATGAAGTAACTAACGTCTTCCTCATCACACCAGAAATGGTAATCAGATCGCGCGTCATATTATACATATTGGCCAAGTAGTTATTTGGAACTTCCTCAGGAGGACGGTGTGTTTAAAATAAATACTTACCACGAGAGGGGTCCTTATATATATATATACACATTTCATAACAGTTCAATGCTTCTCATCTAGAAAAATGTCAAACCTCACTTATTCAGAACTTAAGTATTGAAAACATATTTGTAATTATTCTCCATAAAATGGTTCTCTCTCAGATGCGAGTAGTAGCCCTTGAAAATGGAAACGCCGGGCTACAGTCGAGGTTATTTTATATGTTGTTTGTGTTATTCTTACACATGTAGGCTTATCATATCATCACTGCACGTCTTCATGAAACTTTTTAAGAACCTGTAAAGTTATTCGCTTTCGTTCCATGCATGTTAATCATCTCTCCTTATTGGAAGTGATAACCAGACGAAAAAATAATTTTTGTTTTTGTAATTACTACGAATCAGTGCGGTTGTAAATCAGTCCCAACATGCACCTGCTTGAAATCATAGCCAAACAGCCTAAAGGCAAACTTGCATATGACGAAAGCGTACAGACAGGTGTGTGTGTGTGGTGGGGG
>NW_013667392.1:0-18565 GCF_000517525.1 Limulus polyphemus | reverse complement strand
CTTCAAGGTAAAGCTTTGTGTCGTGGGGGGGGTGGGTATTGATCTCCTTATCTTACTTTGCAAGTGCGTTCTGACAACTATGCATTTTACATCACTAAAAAATGTTCTCTCCAGCCCCTGTGAGGCCTATATTTAAAAAAAAAGTAAGAAATCGGTAAAACAAGTCCTCTCCAGCCCTGTTAGGACTAAATTTGAAGACAACAGCAATAAATCGATAAAAAGTCCTCTCTCGCCTCTGTTGGTCCTACAGTTAAAGATTTCAGTAATAAACCGATTCTAGCTGCCTTCCTTCTAGTCTTACACTGCTAAATTAGCGACTGCTAGCGCTGATAGCCCTCGTGTAGCTTTGCGCGAAATACAAAACAAACCAATCCAAGTAAGACGTAGTCAGTGCTCGTTTGCCAAAATCAGTTTTCGAATCACTATGTTTGATATTAAAGCACGATTGATTCACTGTTGCTACCTCTTATAGAAAAGATTCAGAATGGCTTATGAAGAATATAGTATAACTAATTCTTTTATCGGTTTTTTGCTGATATATTAAAATGTAAGTCTAACAGAGGCTAACGAGTCTTTGTATCAGTTTCTTGCTGATATCTTGAAATGTAAGCTTAACAGAAAATATCGAGGTCTTTGTATCAGTTTCTTGCTGATATCTTAAAATGTAAGCCTAACAGAGGTTTGCGAGGACTTTTCTAGCGATTTCTTACTGTTGTATTCAATTGTAGGCCTAACAGAGGCTAGCGAGAACTTTTTTACCGTTTTTTAATGTTGGTTTTATATGTAGGCCTAACGGAGCTGGCGAGAAAGATTTTCATAATCACCCACCGCTAACTCTTGTGCTACTCTTTTTACCAACGAATAGTGGGATTGACTGTTACGTTATAACGCCCCCACGGCTGAAAGGGCGAGCATGTGTTGTAGGACGGGGATTCGAACCCGAGACCATCTGTTTGCGAGTGAAGCGCCCTAACCACCTTCCTTAAAGAAAAGAAGCATTGCCTGAAATCAAAAGATGAAAACACTAGTGTATACTGAAGATAAAGAATTCTGGTGAGAACAGGAGATTTGATTGTGTAATATAAAGCAGATCTAAATACGCGCATAACACATTAAAGCCAGTGTCCCAATTACTCCAAGTTAAGAACAGTTTGTGTTCCAATCAAAACCGCATTAAAGGCCAACTCTTAAACAAAGTACCTTTGAGATTCTGGCTAAATATATCCCCACCCCTGCTATCTCCCATATCTCGAGCATTTTAGAAAACAACAAATATCTTACACTTTAACAGAACCAAACACGTTTAACCCTTCAGCTGCGATTGACATCATATGATGTTAGCACAGGCGACTGCGGTTGATATCGTAATTTACACAAACCCCAAATGAAGGGTTAAGAAATAAAGTGAAGTTATGTTTCTCCTTTCTACTTGATCTGTACGCAAAGCAGGGGATTCCCCAATCTTCACCCCCAGGACGCTTACTAGTCAACAGAGAAGACAATAAGAGCTTAGCTTTCCAGAGAAAAGGTATGTTACAAGATTTGTAACAAACACTAGCCCATGGAGCTACTGACTTAGATCACTTTTGTAATCAACTCGACACTTTAAATTGGTAAGATTTTACAAGCATAAAAAAAGATTTTAATCAGACATTTTTTTGTTCAACTGGCACCTACAGGACCCAGGTACGAACAGTGTATAATAGACTTTCAACAACACGCGTCACAATATCTGTAAGTGGTTATAAAACAAATTGAGATCTTATAATGTTTTAATTATGGATAGCTACTGCTATTATCAAAGATGTAACATCAATTAGAACCTCTATATTTTAGGATAACTCATGTTTTTAAAAGATACTTTTTGACAATCAGAGATATTTTGAATAATAACTAAGAAAATTTATTTCGGATTCCTGTATCATGACTTGGAATAATTATCGGTACCTATCTCACTGGAGCTTACTGGGAAATGTCAATTGCTAGCTATGAGATGAAATGTTTATAAAGTCCGATTAACATTCAAATTTTATATTAGATGTTTTATGTGCAGGGTTTCTTCAACTCTTACTGATTGATCATCAGTATACATTTATATTAAATGTTTCATGTGCAGGATTTTTTCAACTTTTAATCATTGATCATCAGTGTATATTTATATTAGATGTTTTATATGCAGGATTTTTTTTAGCTCTTCCTGACTGATCATCAGTGTATATTTATATTAGATGTTTTATATGCAGGGTTTTTTCAGCTCTTCCTGACTGATCATCAGTGTATATTTATATTAGATGTTTTATATGCAGGATTTTTTTCAGCTCTTCCTGACTGATCATCAGTGTATATTTATATTAGATGTTTTATGTGCAGGATTTCTTCAACTGTATACATTTCACCCACAAACAAGTAAGCCTATACGTTAGGAAGTTACACTCGAGTACTCAAACAATGTTGTCTGCAATTGAATAACAACGTAAGAAAAATGCATGTTATTCACAACTGAAATAATATAGTACAGCTATGATAAAAGTGAAAAAAAAAAAAGGGGAGAGACACAGG
Source organism: Limulus polyphemus (assembly GCF_000517525.1). Classification (NCBI taxonomy): domain Eukaryota; kingdom Metazoa; phylum Arthropoda; class Merostomata; order Xiphosura; family Limulidae; genus Limulus; species Limulus polyphemus. The sequence continues at coordinate 16,006 of NW_013667392.1, read as the reverse complement.
AGTGGGCAGATCCAACCAAAACAAGGAAATCTTAATGGGAATTATACATTAAGTCTATATTTAAAAAAGAGAGATAGAAATTGGAATCACAAGGTTATGAATACACAGATAAATAAAAAAAACGAGGTAACAGAAAACAAGTGATAGCAGTTAGGATTTCAGAGAATGATAATGATAGAGAATTGTACACTATATATACATGTGAAAACGTGTTGGTAAAAGAAATACTATCTGTAGAAACATGAGATAGTATAGATATAAATATCAAACTTAACTAAAGAAGCTGATGAAAAAAACTTACTGTATTTTTTTTCTCTAATTGTTGAAATAGGACACGCAAGACTACACAGCGAACGTTTTAACTCACCTGGAGTTGTTCTAAAACGCAGCCAAGCGGCTTCACGCCTTGCTTCTCGCAGGCTTTACGGTAAGCTGTGACAACTTCGTCAGCTGAGAGCGACTCGGTCGCTGTGAAAGAGAAGAAACACTTTGTCTTATGACACAGATTTAGGTTAATTTTCAAAAACTTAGAACTTAAAAACTATACTGACATGCAATTTCAACGAACAATGAATATGTACAGTTTCAGAAAGAACTGTTGGAATTGACGAGAAGAAACATTACATTAAACGTACACTGGTCAGTTTAAAATGGCACTGTAAGAACCCGAGGCGAAACAAAAAATTATAACATACAATAATATACACTTCTTTACTTATTTCATTTTGACCTTTGAACCTTAGAAATGTTGTCTCCCCCTCAATTAAATGAGAAAATTGGAATGAGTGTAAGACGTGCTATAATAGAAAGACCTTCAATTCGTGTGTTCGACACGAAGACGTTATTCCAAGTTTACAACGTAAAAGCGTGATATTTCTACATGTTCAGTAAAAATAATAGAACCTAGTAATGATGTTCTATTGAGCTTCCATATATTGAGACCACTGGTTAGTATAACCTCTTGAACACTGGTTTACTGACCCATGACATTACAGTTCGATCTTTCTTCCTAAGGGTAATATAAATATATCATGACGGCGGGTTGTTATATATCCAATCTAATAAAACCGTGATGAAGGTGATTTGCTATGAAGATGGCGAAAAGGGCTCTGTTGCTCTGTAATTAACCACATCTCCCACAGAGGGGAGGGATTAAACATGACTTTGTTTCATGCAGCTTAGCTTTAAGGGCCAAATAATTTTTAATCATAATACTAGCATACTGCAATCTGTTCGTGCTGGTAGAATCCAAGAAACATTCCCCGTTTAAAAAAAGAAAGAAAAAAAAGTTTAGGTTTCGGATAAAATCCAAAGTTTAAAAGTTATTACATACACATGGCGTAAGATTTTAATGACAGCAGGTTGTTTAGCAAATAGAAATGGACATTTTAAAAATCAGTTATTGCGTTTGTTTAAAAAAAAATCAAATATATGAATCTTAGTAACTCGACAAATCCTGCAAGCACTTAATATTAAAGGGCAATAATTTTATTATAGAGGGCGTTATATATCACTATGACATTCCTGTTGGATTTATCAAGAGAAAATGTAGTGTTAGCGCCTACACATTTAATTACTTCTAGTAAAACCGGACTGTCTTGTAACGATTAGCTGCAAGGCAATGCTTATCTTCTTTTTATATATACATATATAAAAACAAAAAAAAACTGGATTTAGAGTTATAGGACTTCCACAGTGCTGGCTTGTTTTATTGAAGATTGTTCCTTATTTTGTTTTTGCCTCAACGAATAAACGATTTTCGTAAAATGTACGAAATGATTACTGGGCCAAGTCGTCAAACAGGTTAATATTTTCAGTAATTCTTCATCTAGCCTGGCATGGCCTGGTCGTTAGCGAGCTGTTTCCAATCCCCATCATTGAACATGCTCGTCTTTTCAGCTCTGGGGGCGTTATTATATGACGGTCAATCCCACTTTTCGTTAGTAAAAGAGTATCCCAAGAATTGGCGGTGGGTGGTGTTGACTAGTTGCCTTCTCTCTGGTCTTTCACTGCTAAATTAGGGATCGCTAGCTTTGCTCGAACTTTAAAACAAACCAATACTAACAAATTAATGATCTGATGTATTTTTTTGTAGAGTTAATAAAAGGAGTCTTAGTTTAGTCTCTAATTGTCCATGTTCGTAATTCGGGGAGTGTTTAATATATCATTATTTCCCCGAAAGGGGGCCGAAGTCTGCCCGGAGGAGTCACCTATTTTAACCACTCGCACCACAGTAGTGTGTTGTCTGTCAGTCAATTGGTAGACACTATGCTGACGTCAGTAAAACGTGCGCATGCCATGAATCACGAGAAGAATTATGCACTCTATAGGCTACAACATAGCATGTCATACGAACTTCAAAAGGAAGAAAAAAAAATTCACTATTGAAACAGAACATTTTCGGATGCCCTGTGGAAGTACATCTGGTATTTAAGTGCTAACATGTATGTCAATCGATAGTCTCGCGATCTGAACAAACCCCGATACAAATATACAAACCTGAAAACATACGCACGGAAATTCTAAAAAATATACTAGATACATATGCCGAGAGTAGCTGACAGAACAACCCATAATAGTCACAAAAGGAATTAAATCTCTATATTTAGTAGTAGAAACTGCAGTTTTATAGCTTCAACGTTATTCGCATCCACTCGTATCCAACGATAGAAAACTAAAACTACAGAAAAATTGTTTCAATACAAACCGTTTCTAAGTACTTTTGACATATAACATTTAGATCGCGGATTGGTCTTGTAGATTTTGGAGGTAGCGAGCCGGGTTCGAATCCGTGCGATACCACAAAATAGTCCACGCACTTTTAAGCTCAGAGTGCATTGTAAGATTTATATTTATATACACAAATATAACTATTTATGAGGTTTTAGTATCGATACCACCAATGACAATGCTTTATAATCTAATTTCAAACGAAGACTTTCCGTGAGAGAGTTGATGAGGCAATTACGTGTCTTATTTCCTAACACGTATACAAGGGAAGCCTTTATTGCAGTGAAACGACTTTCTCAAAGCGAGATAATACGTATTGATCAACTTTAATATACACAATCGTACAAATACAGGGTAACAAAAGCATATACTCAACGTTATCTTAGTTTGAAACCGGTTTCCTCTTTTGAATGCTAATTGTACTGAAGCATGATCAATACCCATTCTGACACCTTATTGTTGTCATGCTTTCCATTTATTAGACTTACGGAGTTTATTCAAACTGTGGAGTACTAAACAATTATTACTGTTATAAGTTCAACAATCAATAACGTCGAGATAATACTGTAACGATATTTATACGACCTTGTTTATAAACAACTTAAAATCAATAGCATCGCCATTATTAAGAACTTTCGATCAAAAGCATTCTAGCTCTACAGTTCAAAACTAGAATAACATGAAATAATATATACATACACATGAGGATAATCCGGTATACGAAAACGACTAGAACTGCTTCACAATTATGAATCAATACAAGAGAAAAAAAACAAAACACGAACATACGATGAACGTAATACAATGAATCATGGGTACACTCGTTATTAGCGTTGTTTTTCGTTATAAGCAGGAATATTACTTTTGCCATTTCAAAAGGAGGGCATAATTTGAAACTATATACGAGAGATGAACCGAGAGATTTATCATAATTAAACTGAGTTTACGTTAATAACACTGAAACTAAATAAAACTTACTGAAGATGAACATGTGAAGAATCATCATAGACAAATTTGCAATATAGACTGACGGCATTTATTTGATTGCCAACTATTTTATGTATTTATTCTTAAATACTTTTAGTATGTTTTCTGAAGCGAAACGACTGTCGTTTCTTAGATCAATAAAAACTATCTACCAGCCGATATTCTCATAAAACATTTCGGTTATTGATGTTTATAATCATGGCGGATGTGACGTCATGAACCCTAACTTTTGCTGGACAAACCGACTTGAGCAACGTTCTACAAAGTACTGTTATATTACACTGACGGAAGATGGCGTTCTTGTCGTGAAATTACAGTTATTTGTAGTAGAAAGCTGGTTGTGCACAGTTAACGAGATGATGACAGTGTAGAGATTTACAAAAAAAAAGAAAAAAAGAAGAATCAAATCAGTTGGAATGCAAATTCTATTAATGTGTCTATTCTTCGCATAATTTTATACCTTGGCGGCGACCGCGATGTCAAGTTTGAACTTCTGAGTTGAGTTTAGTGCAGTGACAATCCTTGGGTCTCACTCCTCCTCGTGTGTTTCTTTGAAGTTAAGCACAAAGCAACACGATGGGCTATCCGTGCTCTGCCCACCACGGGTATCGAAACCCGGATTCTAGCGTTGTAGGTCCGCAGACATACCGCTGTGCCACTGAAGGGCCCTCCTCATGTGGAGACCGGCTGCCTCACAGGTGGTAGAAGCAAGCTCCATTACTGTTGTTACCACTGGCTTTCTGGCTGTATATTGATTCCCCTTTTCCTATCTTACACCATACGGTACTTTGTTTTCCAGCAGTCTCATTTCCTCTGAATTCAGGTGAAGACATCCCACGGTTGCCGTTTTTACTTTACTAGTAGAAAGTAGGTCAATATTTCCAGTGAAGTTGTGCTGAATTTGATAAAGGTGCTCTTCTTTGACGCTTCCTCTTTTAGCTCCCTGCATGGGCAGGCACCTACATGTAGGTGATGGCCTTATCATGCAGTTACTTTACCGTCTGTCATCAATTTGGGGACCAACCACTCTGAATTTTATGTTGTAATTCCTGTGAGTCATTCACGTATTTTATATTTGTGGCGCTGTTTGCAGTTCGTTGCTTTCAGGGATCCGGAGAGCTTGCTTTATGGCTTCCAGCTGCATCCTCGTGTTGCTGATGAAAAGCTTGAATTCTAACACTATCATTAAGCAGAATGTTATTTCTACATGAGACGATGAATACTCAACCAGTTCTCAGCTGTAGGAATCATCTGTGGCTATGATGGCAGATGACTGTCCACCATGGTCTTTAAACACATTTTGACAGGCCTTTTCTGTCCTTCTGCCCAATCTCAACATTTTCTGCCTATGCTAATTTCCACAGATCCCAGTAGAGCCATGTGATTTTATTCCAATATGGGGACATCTGGTAGTGATGAATTATCTCAGTGCTGGCTGTAAGACGCCTGTCCACCCATGATTGTCTCCTGAGGCACCTCTTAGGGGAATCCCTACTTAGCTGATCTATGCAGGGTCGTTGTAGAGCTAGAATATCCCAAATGAATAGAGCAGTAGCTCTATGGTGAAGACTTTTGTTTGTAAGCAGATCTGTGTTCTGCAATGTGCTGAGGCTCGTGAGGGCTTTGTTGGTGGTGGCTGAAATACATCCCGTGACCAGTCTTAAACAGGTGTTTTGTATCTCTTCAATCTTATCCAGCTATGTGGCACTTATACTAATCACCGGCAGTGGATAATCCAGGAAGGAGTGGATAAGACCTTGTGAGAACATTTGTAGATGACGTTTTCTTCAGCACTATTCTCCTACTGTAACTTTCAGTACACTGATGTCTTTGTTAGTTCTGGTTATCATGGTTTTAATGTGGCTGGTGGTGTTGTTTGTTGTGAAATGGCCACAGAGAGAAAGGATTTTGAAAGTTTTAAATTAAGCATGAGGTTGAAGAATTAACAATCGGGTGATATTTTATTTTTGGACTTTAACAATGTACTGCCAAAATTGAATCTTGGTTTCTTTAGTTGCTTACTGTTATAGGGAGGAAGAGGCCTAGAAAGCACATAACCCTCCCAGGTCGCGATCAACAACACAACCAAACACCAACCCAGACAGGCCATATTCTATTATCATTCATAGAAGTGACATGCTCCCTAACACGTCCAAATTTTAGTCTTACTTCTCAATTCGCAGACGATGTGGCAATATGGAAAAGCTTTACGACTCCCCTCAATAGTCGCTACAAACTTACAACCAGTACTAAACGAAATGGTTGGATACACAACCAGTACTAAACGAAATAGTTGAATACACAACCATTTCTCCTTTTTGTATAATTATTATTGTTATCATTACTTAAATTGTACTTAACTTTGGAATATTTATCTAAGCAGTAGCAGTAATTTTTTAGATCTTAAATTTTTCATGATAATTTTAGGGTCACTACGACACGTTTCGCGACGGAATACTTTTCGCTCATCTTAACTGAAATTCGAGATACGAAAATAGCATGGACGAAATCAAACTTTTCGCAATCTACAAACAAATGTAATGCGACTATTTTTTGAGTTTGTCCGAAAACAATATGGCAGCGTATACATGAGTTTGTAAACAAATAACTTCGTATCTATCACGTGATGTCCGCGTGCCTTGACACAAATATTAACAGGTGACAGGGGCCACACAGGGCATTTCTGTAAATTAATCTACCTATGAACAATACATCAGAATGAACCAAGATTCTCCATTAAACAAGAGTCTGGGTAACAATGTGACCACACAGGGCAACTGAGCATTTCTGTAATCTACCTACCAACAATACATCAGAATGAACCAAGATTCCTCATTAAACAAGAGTCAAGGTAACAATGTGACCACACAGGGCAACTGAGCATTTCTGTAATCTACCAACTAACAATACATCAGAATGAACCAAGAGTCAAGGTAACAATGTGACCACACAGGGCAACTGAGCATTTCTGTAATCTACCTACCAACAATACATCAGAATGAACCAAGATTCCCCAATAAACAAGAGTCAAGGTAACAATGTAAAATATGTTTGTCTGTATAGACTCTTTCGAAGGTTGAAAATAGAACGAGGTGGTCAGCGCACAAAACGAACTGCGTGTTTAAGGATATCTTGCTTATCTACTCATTCGTACGTTTTCAGTGGCTTTAACAACGTGTTTATTGGGTAATTCACGACGTTGATCACCATCTTATATAATAAAACTATATGACCTCATAAACTTCTTTCCATATAGTTTTACATAATTTCCTCTCAGGGCTTTAAGTGGGCCACGATATTTCATAATATATACATTGTTCCTACTTCAGACAACAGCGCGGTTTTAAGTATCATTAACCTGGAACTCCGAATGACGTCTTAACACACATACATGTTAGTTCCCACGGACAATATTTACAATTAAAAACAATACACCAGACTGGCGTCATCAGTCGCGAGGCGTTTTTTGGAAGACAGTGACAGCGTGCGCTTTGAAGAGCTAATGATTCTGACGTCAGAGTGAAAAAAGTAAGACGCGGTTTAAGTTATGTCACTTAAATTTGTACGGATTAAGTTGTTTTTTTTTATGCAACAAACTTTGTTATCAAACTTCACGAGTCAATGTACGATATAGTTTTTGTGTACCCAATACAGCAGTGTGACGTCAAATAGTACATGGATTCAGCTTCATGGAGAGAAATAGTTTTCAAGTCCTAAGAGATGATCAATCTTTACCTTTTTAAATTGAATAATAAAAAATGGAACATATATATATATACATATATATATATATATATACATACACTACACTGACTTGTTTTACCTTATCAGTGTTTAGTCAAAACTGTGGCCACCAGATGGCTATTAAGATGCTTCAGCTATCTAATCAGGTATTTGTTGCTATGTGTATGAAGTCTACTTTGGACTTCATCGTGCTTATTTATATACAACGATGTCTTTTACGTATACTATAGATAGCTCACTGTTTAGCTTAGTGCTTAACAGACATACACTTTGGGTTCAACTAAACCGATCAACCCGATTCAATTTTAATTAGGTTCATAAAGATATATTTTCCTGGAAAACAAAATGTACAAGACACAAAGCGTTATAAGAATTAAAGGCAACAACAATACTCACATTATCTTAAAATTTTCAGTAGTTTCAAACTTTAGGCATAGGTATCTAAATGAATACTTGATTTCTTTCTCATTTATATAATAAAGGAATTGAATAATGTGTGAGTGTTTATCTGTTTATATAATAATTCTCACTCGTGAATACATGCTCAGTTCAAGACAGGGACATAAGCCTACTTTCTAGTCAAGCGATTGAAAAACTTAAACATTCTTCAACATACCATGATCTCTAGCATCTTACACTTATGTAATAAGTCTGTGACTCGAAACGTATCACACGCCTTTTCCCATAATGCTTCAAATCAATAACATTTTATTAAGTCTTGCCCCCGTCCCCCTAGAAATCTGCTAAACACGATAGAAGATTCTGTGGCACGCATCAGAGATGATTTGTAAAACTTCATTGTTGCATGCAAAGAGAACAGCTGAGAGAGCAGGTCGTAACTGATGGCGCTAGTTACCATTTAACAAAGAAACAAGTACAACTTTTGGAAACTGTATATCGAATCATAGTCTCGATAACGTGTGAATATCTCTGTCATCTGTGATGTGAATATCCTTCAGTTGAAGAATAGAAACTGTATATCGAATCATAGTCTCGAGAACGTGTGAATATTTCTGTCATCTGTGATGTGAATACCCTTCAGTTGAAGAATGGTAACTGTATAGCGAATCATAGTCTCGATAACGTGTGAATATTTCTGTCATCTGTGATGTGAATATCCTTCAGTTGAAGAATGGTAACTGTATAGCGAATCATAGTCTCGATAACGTGTGAATATTTCTGTCATCTGTGATGTGAATACCCTTCAGTTGAAGAATGGTAACTGTATAGCGAATCATAGTCTCGATAACGTGTGAATATTTCTGTCATCTGTGATGTGAATATCCCTCAGTTGAAGAATATAAACTGTATATCGAATCATAGTCTCGAGAACGTGTGAATATTTCTGTCATCTGTGATGTGAATACCCTTCAGTTGAAGAATGGAAACTGTATATCGAATCATATTCTCGAGAACGTGTGAATATTTCTATCATCTTTGATGTGAATACCCTTCAGTTGAAGAATTTTATTTATCTTTATTTAGGGTTTTTAGGCCACATGGAGGGAGATACGAGATGAAGGGATAACCTAAGATCCACAATATTCTGGTTACGACACGCACGTGTTGATATTACACTGTACGACACACCTTATTTAATGTTTACTTGTGTATCTAAACGTGTACAAAAAATACGTACGGAAATGTTATTTGTATGAAGAATTAATTAAAGCTAGTATAATCTTATTTGCATATCTCAAAATAAAGATTTTATTATAATGCAGGTCAACAAGAGAGTGGATAATATTGCCCGCGTGAAAAATGATGACTTAAACCTAGTGATCCATTTTGTCTTTATTCTCCGAATTAATCATTTGCAGTGACGTCATATGACACGCAATGTAAGTACGTTCAAGCTCAAACCGCCACGTACCAGCCTCACGTCCACAAGCATACTCATTACGAACCGGTGCTGGTTTATCCTGTGTAAGCAGCATCAAACTTTGAAACAAAGCGAAACATTTTTTTTCCAGTTTAAGTATCTAAGTAAAGAAATGATTTCAACTGTTCCTTTTGGGATGTAGGATTAGTTCCCAAGTGAGGTATCCTATGTAACTAAGCCTAACCTAATCTCTAATCAAACACACAAATATCTTTGACCAGGCTGGTTTCATTAGTAACAATACATACTAAGCTATTGATTTGAGACAGACGCAGTAGTTATTACTATGCTTAAACATTAACTAGCATTTTGTTGCCTGCAGGTGGCTACAGTGTAATTTAAGTGTTATTTTCAAGATTTTGTTAACTATGTGTATGTAAGTGTGTGTATATATGGAACTAACTAAAGAACTCGAAGTCGCCTGTTGTAACGAAGACTTTGCCGTACAAATGAGAAGAAGGAGATATTACATCTGCAAAACACTGTTTACAAATATTAATTAACCATCAAAAGACACTGCTAGATTGTAGGCTTAACCGAGGCTAATAATATAGTCTTATCCTATTACAATATTAGCATCATTTTTATTCATTAGTTACAGTTGACCCATTGTGTATTTATTAACATACAAAGACTTATGTTGTTTAATAAAGCACATGGAAATAGTTTACAAGAGAATTAAAAAGAAAACAACGCATGGCTGAACGCACGCTATGTACATCAGATGTATGTCACGTGACTGGACGACCAATTATTGTAAATTCAAATCACGCAAGGCAAGTTTCAGTTAGAAATACTCACACACACACAATATTACAGATAGGCAGAAAATACGAACTGTGGTTGAGAAACCATTTGAAACTAACTTTCAATCTCGTGCTTAAAAGCGCTTTCTTCTGGTACCACACTCACTATCAAGTGTATAAACGTATACCACAGATACAGTTAGAGTATACTTATAGACTAATGACTGTTACAACTTCGTGTTTCAGTTTACGTTTCAGGTGTATAAACGTATACCACAGATACAGTTAGAGTATACTTATAGAATCTAATGACTGTTACAACTTCGTGTTTCAGTTTACGTTTCTAACAAACCACAAAAACACAGTTCTCGACTGCTTTCCTAATAACGTTACGAGTCCCCTACTACTGAGATACTGAATCGGAATTTCGAGTTGTGGCGATCGGATATTAATCGTTGCCATGGTTAATAGTTTATACGACATCTATGTCTAGTCATTAATTAATTACCATTTTTTTAGTAATTGATACTAATTACTATCTAACTTACATCCAACATTCCTGCCACCTTCAGGAAAGTCCTGAGAAGTACTGTGTTCATGATGATTTCAGGTAGTTGCCAGGTTTCGATCCTGGGTCTGTTTGATAGAAAGGTGGCTAGCGATACTAGAGGATATAAACTAGCTAGTAATTAGTATATGATTATAAAAAGTAATTAATTGATAATTAGTCTTAAGTGATACTGTATAGACTAGTAACTATGACAACGATCGAGTCTTTCACCTTACCTCCAGGATCTACAGGCATGTGTTTATTTTGCGTATTTTTTGTTTGTTTGCTTTTTATCGAGATTTTGTACACACTCGCTACGAAACATTATTTTTATACTCGTATTAATTAAAAGTTATAAATGACAAGCTGTCACAGAGAAGAATCAACTCTATATAATGGTAACGTCAGAGAGGAGAACCAACTCTATATAATGGTTACTTCAGAGAGGAGAATCAACTATATATATAATGTTCACGTCAGAGAGGAGAATCAACTATATATATAATGTTCACGTCAGAGAGGAGAATCAACTATATATATAATGTTCACGTCAGAGAGGAGAATCAACTATATATATAATGTTCACGTCAGAGAGGAGAATCAACTCTATATAATGTTCACGTCAGAGAGGAGAACCAACTCTATATAATGGTTACTTCAGAGAGGAGAATCAACTCTATATAATGTTCACGTCAGAGAGGAGAATCAACTCTATATAATGTTCACGTCAGAGAGGAGAACCAACTCTATATAATGTTCACGTCAGAGAGGAGAATCAACTCTATATAATGGTCATATCCAGTGTAGGGCAAGTCAGTAAGCCTACTTTTCCAGAAAAATGAGTAGTCGTACGCTAAAATCTGACAATAAAAGCTGATAACGTTTTATTTTTTTATCTCCTAATTAATAACACACTTCACTTTTCTTTAAAAGTTAGTTTAATTAATATTAGTTATAATTCCACGAATATACAAGTGAAGGCTAACAAGAATGTGTTATAATAACATGTGAACCCATACCATGCCCAGTTCCGATGGATGGGATATGACAAATACAGTATGCTTTGAACAAAAACTGTAATAGTGTGAACTAGACAAAGTAAATGAAATGTAAGAATGATCAATTTCATTTAATTATTTACAAATCAGAATTACACAATATTATTATTTTAACACCAATTATTTACTATTATTTATTCTCAATTAAATTTACTATAATTCATATCTACTGCCTTCTTGTACTTGAAATAATTATCTTTTTTTTCCTTTGGCAATATTTTTTAGTTTTCATAATTATGAACATTATTATATATTGTTAGACGTAAGTGGGATTAGGAGAGGATACCAACTGATGAGTCAATGCATTCTAATGATTACATGTTTTAGTTTTCATAATTATGAACATTATTATGTATTGTTAGACGTAAGTGGGATTAGGAGAGGATACCAACTGATGAGTCAATGCATTCTAATGATTACATGTTTTAGTTTTCGCTTATTGATTTACGACATAATGTACGTCTTGTCTGTCTGTTATAGACGATTAGCTTCATTAATTGATGTTACTTTTTGATTCTGATTAACAGAGTAAGCTTTCTTTCAAGTTAATAACTAATACGGCAAGTCTACAGTTTATCCTAGTGTTTTCTTTGTCGCTGTTCCTTCTACGTGAACTGTCTTTACTTCTAATAGCACAAACGGCATCTGAAGTTATCCATCACTTATACCAGTAAAATAATATTCACTCGATGTTGTGTATAGCACGCTGAAATACATACTGGATAGTCATATGTTCCCACAATTATTTTTTCCTTACTTATTATCAAACGGCCTTAAAAAAAAGTTAAACAAACCCATGTACCATGTTTTTAACCATTCACTTGTAGCTTTCAGTTTTAATTTTTTTTAAACGAACAAGGAAATAGGAATGTTTACAAATAAGATCATAAGAAAGGAAACGACTTCTACTGTACATATACACAAGACTTAACAGAAGGAGCACCTTCTTCCTCATTGGTGTGCCATCCGTCCATACACTTACTAAGAAACTAAATATATGACAGGATGAGCCAAAAAAGGTCATCAAACGAAGTTGTCAATAATCCTAGAGATAGAAGGTGTTCAAGGTACGCAGTTGCCACAAAAAAATACGCAGTTCTTTTATTACCCTGAAAACCCATTTCTCTCATTACGCATATAGTGACTTTTGCTCATCAAAAGTGAAAACGAAGCTTCGATATATATATATATATATATATATATCCTTGAAAATTCAGACGCAGTAGCTTATATGTTTGTACTATCTAAGAAAGCCAAGTTAAAAAAAGAATCTAATATTCCATAAGACATGCAGAGAAAAATGAGTGCTTACTGTAAAGTATGCTCGTGCATTAAATGACGTCCATCTTTTACGCACGTGTTTTCTTGTATACACGGTATTTGAATGTACATTTCATAATGCTTGGTATTCTTTGCTTTCGTAGAATCAGCGAACTGCGTTACCATGCATACAAATCAGGGGGAACAAAAGCACGAATATGTTAAACCAGTGCGAAAAAAACCGACAACTCAACCGTCCCCTCCAGCAAGAACTCTCGACTGAAACCAAGCTATTAGTTAGCAGACGAGAAAATTAAAATATAGTATTCAAATAATCTCGATGAAATGATGCTACATTACGTTAACAGGGGAAGGTGATTAAACACTACTAATTAACGCTAATAAAACACATTAATGTAGTTTACAAATGAAATAAAGGACACTTACAAATAAATGTACTTGAAGATGTAACATTGTTATTTGATTACATAAGCAGTGCCAATTTCGTTTAGACTGGTAATACACGGGGGGGTTTAGCGGTCTGTATGGGCAGGATTATGCAGATCTACAAAGAAGTCTTAAACCAGTTTGTATACAACAAATATTAAGATGCACTAATCAAAGTCTTCACCTCGGTGGTTCAGGAAAATAAACGTGGTACTTTACGTGCAGTCACCAGGTGGACCTGCTTTACATATTTCGAGTATAAAAATCAATTTCCTGTTCTTTTCAACTAAAACTGTGAACAGAAAATCTTTACTAATTGTCATGTTCTCATCTTTACAGTAGTATGGAAAACAAATATCAATTTACGGCTCAAACGTCTGATTGGTTGCACTGTTACTAAGAAACAGTTCTTTACCTCTATTATTTCTATTTCATGGCTAAGAAGAAGTTGTAGTTTTTCTTTAAAGAAATTAATTACTTTTTAATATACTAGATTTTACTCAACCTCAGTTCTGACCATATGCTGTTAACAAGTAATGGTTTAATGCTCTTAACACGTGTAAGCGTATTTTTTAAAAAATATGTCATAATTCGACGGGTTAGAATTAGTATCAGTTAAAACTGCTTTAATGTAATTTGATTAATATGTTGACGTATATACATGAATTTTCAAGCAGTTAGTCAAATGTTTGCATAAAATGTGCATATACTTATATAATTTCATTGTACCTTGATTTATTCTAGTTCAGGTTGTCATTAATCAAAATTCTAAACCGCCATGATACATGCAGTTGTCCCCCGGTGGAACAGCGGTAATTTTACGCAGGTACAACGCTAAAATCCGGGGTTCGATTCCCTGCGGTGAACACAGCTGATAGCCCCACGTGGCTTTGCTCGAAAATGAAAATGCACAGATGCATTTCTCAGCACTAACTCTTCAGTACACATCTGGAGGAAACTCTTCCGCTGTCTCGTCAGCCCTCCGCATCAATAATATATGTAGTGCTATTGGAGTCTTTCATTACGTTCGTGTCACTGTAAACTAAAACATTTTAAAAACAACACCAAAAATCCAAACTGTTTACGAAGTAAAGTATTATTGATATGAATAATGAAAACGAAGGAAGTTGTGGCTGTTTGTGTAAGTTTGTTTGTGGTGAAGCACAAAGCTACATAATGGGCTATCTTGTGCTCTGTGGTGAAGCACAAAGCTACATAATGGGCTATCTTGTGCTCTGACAACTGTGGGTATTGAAACCCGATTTTTTGCGTTATAAGTCCAGAGACTTACCGCTGAGCCACTTTGGAGGGGACACGAGTAGAAATAAGATATCCCGCAGAAAAATATCCTGCTGCAGGAATAACTGTAAATTTAAGAGTGATATCAGAGTTATCATGCTCGTGGAACATCAATCAAAATGTATTTATGTTAAAAATATAACAACTATGTGAAGAGACAAAAGGGTTTGAAAAACAATATTCTCATTTCTAGACTGACAAATGGGCTTTACACCATCTGCAAATTGCTGTGAATAAAAAGTACCTCACTCCACGCTTTACACCCATTAGTATTATATAAGATCCAGACAAGTGACTGCCACATAACATCCAGACAAGTGACAGCCACATAAGTTCCAGACATGTGCCTGCCATATAAGATCCAGACATACGACTGCCACAGCCTTCAACTTATGCAGAAATACGGCGTACCTTCAATAGATGCACTCTGGGCGTGTAGTCGGATGGTTGAAAGTTCGAAGCTCGTCCACATCATAAAGTTGTGTCCTCGAGTAAGGAACTTTACCCCAATTGTTCCAGCCTACCCAGCTGTATGATGGACAACAGCTGTTAGCTGGGGCTTAACCTTCTATGGATGATCATACAGTCCGAAAGTACCGGCCCTACATGTCTTACAAAGACACGGAAATAATTTAACTTTTCACTCTTCATCATATGGAACGTCAAGAGAAGATTGCCAATTCAGCTCACCCTCTGTTGCGTTTGTTTGTTTTGAATTTCGCGCAAAGCTACACGAGAGCTATCTGCGCTAGCCGTCCCTAATTTAACAGTGTAAGACTAGAGGGAAGGCAGCTAGTCATCACCACCCAGCGCCAACTCTTAGACTACTCTTTTACCAACGAATAGTGGGATTGACAGTCCCATTATAATACCCCCACGGCTGAAAGGGCGAGCATGTGACGGGGAATCGAACTCGCGACCCTCGGATTCCGAGTCGAGCGCCCTAACCATCTGGCCATGTAGCGACGAGTCTATCTACAGAACTATGTATTCAAATCTAGTTGGAAAAGACCTCCAGCATCACTAGATTCAAGAATAATCCCAGACATTTCTGAAGTATCTGACAACTACGAAGAGTCGTGTGCAGACTGTGCCAAACCAGTAGCCTATTCATTACCTTGGACAATGATGGCCGTAGCAGTGGCATTCAAGATGTCCATCAAATGTCTATATTCACCAGACACTCAACGTTACATCTGGGGACACATTTTCTCCAACCACATGCCTATTTTGGACAGTCATTGAACCAATCAGATACGGTAGTCACCCGACGCCAAAACAGTCAGTCACAATCCTCCTTGAA
>NW_013667391.1:220650-241939 GCF_000517525.1 Limulus polyphemus | reverse complement strand
GTATATAATATATAATAGTATTATATAATTTTGTATATAATATATAATAGTATTATATAATTTTGTATATAATATATAATAGTATTATATAATTTTGTATATAATATATAATAGTATTATATAATTTTGTATATAATATATAATAGTATTATATAATTTTGTATATAATATATAATAGTATTATATAATTTTGTATATAATATATAATAGTATTATATAATTTTGTATATAATCATATTTACACAGTTCACATATTTACATGTTACATGATGTAGTTGCTGTTACAAACTTATAAGCTCTATTATTATTGTTGCTGTCACCATATTCATTTACTTTTACAGTACTATAATTTAATGTATCGAAGGCTGTTTGGTTGTTAGCTGCCTTCCTTTCATCATTCACAAATATGGATAGGCTGTTCTGAGAAGTCTGTATTACATTATTGTAGCAATCAAGCATTGCTATTTACCAATAAGTCTGAGTTTTTCATTCTTACATTATCCATTGACAAACAAAAAATATCATTAAAAATGTCAGTTTCAGAAGTAGCAGTAGTGACAGTGCCACTATATTTATAAATAGGTACCAATAACAATAGCACCATTGTATTTTTCTTGCTGTAGTGGTAGTGACAACAGCTTCACTGAAGAGGTAGCTTGCACAGCTATATTTAAAAGTTACTACACATAATGCAGAGATAGATACAAGAACCAGCTTTTGTAATAGTTTTTTGAAACAAGATCTATAAAGAATGAGATATAATAAAATGAAAAAGAAATAAATTACTATTGAATTCTTCACATGGAAAAAAGAAATGCACAGAAGTCTGAATGTAATGAAAATGGTAACAAAATTGGAGAACAAAAGAAAAAACTTGACCAGAACTTTATAGAGTTACTAGCAAAGTATAATAGAAAAATGTAAGAAAGTGAATACCAGCTTAAAAAATTATCAAGTAGAAAAGAAGAAAGCTAAATAAATACATGCATAAAAAATTTATTACAGATGCAAAAAAACAGTACTGCATGGAATATTGTCAAAAAACCCATGAAGGTATTGAAGGGAAAACTTACTAATATGCATACATTTTTTATATATATATATATGTTTCCATAATTATTTCCTTGTCTATTGTACAAAGAACCACAGCAGAGTACAGTCACATGTTGACAGTTTACACTGTGACTGACCGTCATCTAATCAATAAGACAGTACCATACTAGTTGAGTGCCTGCAAAAGAACAGGAAGTAAAACAATTCCAAATAGTAGTATAGTGATTACAACCATGGCTCCCAGGACAAAAATGTTACAAGCCAAACATGTAGCAATCAGAGTTTTGGCTGGATCACAAGACAAAACAATGTAAAGTTTTCTGTTTCAGTAGGAGATGTATGGAAGAGGGTTTGTGCCACTAGTACTGTTTATAATAGAGGCAGTCAAGGTACAAAGCTCAAACTCTTCAAAAGTAATGCTGAGAAACTCAGGATGTCTTTTACGTGATACATAAAAATCCAGTAGATCCTACCAATGACCTACCTGTAATTACAGGTGAAAATGTTACCTTCAGAACAGTAAGGTACTCATTATGAACCTCAATGAATGTGTAACCACTCAAAACAGAGGCAACCAAACCAAAGGCATTAGTTTTAAAAAAGGGGAATGAGCAAAGCTGGAGGAAGGTGCTCTTTACAGATAAATCCAAATAAAATTGTTTGACAACAATCAAAATAGTTTGTTTGATGGTACACAGAAGAAAGGTATCATTGTAAACATACAACATCTACAGTGGGGATCAGTAAAAAATAAGAGCTGTATTTCAGCTAATAGTGTTGGCAGCCTCACAAAAGTGACCACACTTTGACTGCTGATAGATACAATCAGATTCTTATCTATCATTATATTCACTGAGGAAAAAGACCTGTTGGATACAGATTTACTTTCTAACATGATAGTGATTCCTAGCTTGTAGAAAATGTGGTGAATAACACCTGTAAAAAAAAATGAGGATAATGGAGCACTCATAACAATGGCTTGGCCTGCACAAAGTCTCAATATGAATATTGTCAAGCCTCTATTGGCTTATTTGAAAATTATAAGATCAAACAAAGAACAACCAAATAACTTGGCTAAACTGTGAGGAGCAATAAAATTTGGAATAATACTTCATAATCCAGAATGATTATCAGAAATTTGGGACTGTTCCTTCCAGTTATGGTGTCGCTCATCATGTACAAAAAAATTAAGAGAGAAAACCTTGCAAAGCTTATGGAGGATGTGAAATGCCTTGCTTAATTGTTCTACTGAATTAAGATCTTTAGCATATAACCAGTTCATTAATGTCTTTCAGTTTGAAGATGATTTTTAGACTGAAGCTAAGTAGAAATTCTTCTCAAAGTTCCACGCCTATCAAAAACAGTTGTCAATGCTATTCATTAAGGGCAGAATAATGTAAAAAAAGTTCCTGCAACCAAAATATGTTTAGCTACTGCAAAAATCAAGATTAGCATAAAAATTAACAGAATCAATATATAATGTTCATAATGCAAACTTAGACTGCTACGGTAAAGCCATATGTTACTGATGGGGGTCCAGAGCATGACAAATTTATTAAAAACCTGGTATCCTGAATGGACACTGCAACTGAATTGTTAGTGTCCTTCCTCCAATTTTAAATGTCCCCCTCCAAAAAATGCCAATAAAGAACTTCACAAAAAGCAAAATAAAACTTTTTATCACAGAAAATATATAAAAT
The DNA here is from genome assembly GCF_000517525.1 of Limulus polyphemus. Classification (NCBI taxonomy): domain Eukaryota; kingdom Metazoa; phylum Arthropoda; class Merostomata; order Xiphosura; family Limulidae; genus Limulus; species Limulus polyphemus. The sequence continues at coordinate 239,186 of NW_013667391.1, read as the reverse complement.
ATAGAAGTGATATCACTACTGTATTAATCATCAACAACCAAAGTTAAAAAAAACTAATGTCCATACTCAGGTTTTGTGATTTGTCTGTTTTGTTATACTACATACCTTCTTAATACAATGATGTATTATTATATTAAAACTGCACATTAGGACATGTACAAAGGTGTTTATTATTACAGAGCTTCAAAAAGATGAAATTGGAAAGTTATAAATCATCAAACTTCCCTATAACACAAGATTTAGCTAAGATGCTTACTAAGTATTTTTAATAAGGTTGCTGAAAAGAAAAATAAAGAAGTCTAATACCACATGAGCTTGACTAGTAGCTTAGTTGAGTAATTTTTTATAATAATTTACTAAATTTTGAAAAAAATATTCATAAAGCCTATTACCTTGTAAACTTGACTGATTTTATTAATTTACACCAAAAAGACAAATAGTACAAACACATAACAATTACCAATTACAAATCCACAAAAATGACAACATATTCTCCAAATAGATAAGTTTCTTCCTAAATTGCCAAACACACCTTGTCAATTATTTAGTTAACCCTTCCTCAAGAGTTAGGTCAAAATGCAGATGTCACGACCTTTTACAGAGTTACATTCAAACTTTAATTAAAGTACTTTATTATCAATGTATATGAATCAACATGGCATCAAAACATACTTAAAAATCAAATTTCAATATTATATAAGTTTTAAGTTCTTATTTTTAAGGAAATATTTCAAAAAATCTCCAATTTCTCCTAATATGAGAAGTAATAATTTTCCTATACTAAATCTATTTCCAATAGGTACTTACCTCCTCTCACATAAATAGCTATTCTTGAACAGTGCTGCCCTCTATATGCAAAATTTTTTGGGGTCATATAAGCCTCAAGCTCCCATGTAACCCAATATCAACATGGCTCAACAGTGTCTCACATGCAAATCATTATGCGACAACACTCCATCAATAGGACTGCAACACACCCTCCTGACACCTATTGACTACCTCTATTCGATTCTACCAAACTATCACTTCAAGTTTTGGCAGAAAACAGAAGCACCGGTGTTCAGTGGGGAGGAAAGGTGAGAGGAGGTAAGTACCTATCATAAATACATTTTCAGTACAGGATACAGTACATTGCTTCCTCTCACATAAATAGCTAGAATTCCACATTGAATAGGTGGAGGGACCGGTTTGAGGGAAAGAAAGAGGCATCTGCAGGACACCCTAAAAGATTAAATCCTTGCAGTCTATGATCATACGTGGAAGACCACACCACTTCTGTGCCAGCTATACTCTTTGCCCAGAGTGGAACGAGGTGTCACAGACATGGGCAGAAACTGGGAGGAGCACATCCAAAAGGGAGAAAACACTGCTTGGATAGGGATCCAAACAACGTGATATTGGAATCTCAATCCCATAGAGTACATCAATGTGGCTGAGAGTAAAAGGATGTGCCTCTAGGTATAGAGTGGCTTGGGCACGACAGACTTTACATAGCAAGTCAACTGAATCTAAAACCCAGCCGCTGGGAACCAACAACCATGTGGGGGTAGGAAAGAGGATCATACCATTCTCACCTAAAGTTCAGCAGATTGGAGGGAATCTCGTACAACTAAGCAATGCATTTCACATGATAGCAATGTGACCCAGGAAACCAAAGATCTGGACGATTGGTATTGTAAAGATGTATCTGTAATGTACACTATCTCACTCAAAACCAATCCAACAGGATACCACTGCCCTACTATCAACTCATTATTTGTATCATATATCATTATCACATTCAAGAGGATGCCTCCATGATCAACTACCCCATCAACTTGGAACGAAAATGTAAGGTCTACTATACTCCACTGGAAGAAACATGGGAGAGAAAATACAGTGGAGAGTCCAGAGGAACATCAATACCAGAGACAGTGACCATGAAAACCCTATTTTGAAAAGCAGACTATACCTGATTTATTCAATCAAAGGCATGGCAGGGATGGGCAGCTATCCCCTTCTGCTTTACCCATGAAGTTCATGGGTGAGTACGGGTCCGGAACAGGCATATCAATGAAGCAAATATATCGCAAGGAAAACCTACGAGTGATCTTGTGGAACACCTCATCTCAACAGTGTGCATTTACTGGCCATGGAAATTATAATTGTTAAGTCATCATGGCCTTACAGCATTACTGTCTCACCAAAGAGTGAAGGATGGCTACAGGTAAAAGATGGTATCCCAATGAGGAAGAAACAGCTACCCGAAGCAGATATGGGAGATAAACATATGAGATGTAGTTCCAATGCTCAACGGAAGAAGTACCTCCAACATACGACGAGGTTGAGATGCAGGTAAAAGGGAAGGTGCCTAATCAGAGGGAAGACACAGGAATTGATTTTGGGGAAAAAGGAGACAAGGAAGAAAAGGGCAATTGATTCAAAAGCCAAATCCAAAGACTAAGGGAGGAAGGACAAAGTCACAAACAGAGGAGTGGTGCCATGGAATGAAACAGCAAAAGAACCAACAGAAAGAAGCCTTGAAGGCAATGAAGCAAGCCAGAGCAGGTACGGGACCTATTAGACCAACCAGGTCCAACTGGGATTAAAGGTGGGAGATGGAAGGAAACAAAAACAAAGAAAAGAACCTGCCCCCACAAGCCACCAAAGTGGAGGGTAGGAAGAATCTAACCAGAACAAAAAGGACAGATGAAGCAAATGAGAAAAAACAGATCTGTATCAGCCAGGAAGGAGCAATCAGAAAGACGTGATAAATAGAAGCAAGAATGAACAAAATACCCAGGAAAGATGATGGAGGGGATGAGAATATAAAAGTATGAACAGGTCCCAATCCTGTTCATACCATATCAACAGCCGAGACAAGTGGATGAGGAACTGGAGACAAAGACATAGGGATCTGAAACAAGCTTGAAGGGCAAGGAACATAACTAGTATCCAACTCCATGGCGAACAAAATGAAGACAATGGCATGAGGGATGAAAAATAGGAATGTGGACATAAGAATACAAATGTCGACCATGGGCATCCTCAGTCCTGAAGAAAAGGCCCACCATAGTATGATAAAAGACAATATTGGAAAAGGGGAAAGAACTAAGAAGTGACTGAGGTGGGACAGATCAATCACAAAACTCTAATCTGTATCAAGAAAACACCACTAATGGACAAACTCTTAGATGTAGGACAGATAAATGATAGGAAGTGGCCAAACATGGAAACATGAATAAAGAATGCGGTGGCCAAAGATACAAACAAGCAATCAATAATCAAAAAATCGAATGTTGCAACACAGATACCTCACCTGATGCTAAAGTCACAGGAGTAACCCCCCCCCCCAAAAAAAAAAGGACCAGTGGAGGGAAGTGACATCCATAAGTTCCGATTAGGAATGGAAGGGAAATGAACTTGGTACAAGACAGTGTCCCGCCCCAGAAGATCCCAAAGATTCAGAAAGAAGATGTATGGCAGCCAATACCAGTTAGAGGAGAAAACAATGACTGGAAAACTTGGCTAAAAAGAAAGTGATAGGATTAACAGATTCTGCCACCTTAACAAGCAACAGAGAATCGAGGTGCAGAGAAGAAAGAAAACAAAAGAATCTACCTGATGGTAAGTTAAGGCATAATGAACCAAAGCCCATGGAGGGTGAGGCATGCCAGCACCATCTCTCAGAAGAAAGATAAGAAGGCCCAGCATGAACCAAAATGTCTCGAAAAGGAGGGAAAAAGAAAAAACAACAACTCTGAAACATGTATAAAAGGGCTGAGGTAGGCCTAGCAGACTCCGCAGCAGAGGCCTGGGAAGGCCAATACAGAATCAGGTGAAGGAAAATTGTCAAAACAGACATAGTCTCAAATGAAGGCTTGAGGAGGAAGGTGAGTAATAGTAGGAGAAGGTTGGGCAGACCACATACCCAGGGGGCCTCAAAAACGAAATTAATTGTAAGAAGTATAAAATATAATTAATTACAAAAATGAAAAAGTTGTTATATTGTAAAATTAAGTAAGCATATATTGACAATAAAATTCAAAAGATGGTATTTGTTGATGAAACAATATACTTCACCTAATTTATGATTTACCAGTAAGATGAATGATAGGTAAGCCTAAAATTAAAAAGACACAAGTTAAGCCTAAAATAACATAGGATATCACTAAACATTAGTTAAAAACCCTAACCTTACAAGAAGTAGGTACAAATCTAACGTACGTTACTTAAATCAAGTAACTACAAATAATAATATTAATATCAAAATATTCAAAAAGCTATAACAGTATAATAGCTTATTGATCCCAAGTCGGCAGACCCAAGTTGTGGGCCACCAAACTGAATGTCCGATGAGGGTCAACTCATATAAGGATAAATCTCCCAATGTATTCAAGCTGACAATTCCTCAATCAAGTACTGTCACCTGAAGCCTCGGTAACTGTGCTGGAAGTAAATAATAACATCTTCGAATTGCAAACATAAGCTTTGGTGAAAATAAAAAAAAGTTAAGAACAACAAAGGTAAGTTATCACTTTAAACATGTAAAGTGAAGTAGAAAAAAAAAAATCTCCACTTCGTACGAAATTAAAACAAAACACAGGAAGAGAGCAGAAACAAAAAATGTCTTGACGATAGCACTACCAAACGAGAAGTGATAGTTCAATAGAATCAAATAGAGGGAGTCACATGCATCAGGAAGGTAAGTCCCACTCCTACTGGTGGAGAGTTGTCGCATGATGACTTGCATGCAAGACGCAGTTGAACATTGTTTATCTCGGGGTAACATGGGAGCTCAAAGCTTGTGGCATGAAAAAATTTTGCATATAGGGGGCAGCACTGAACGAAAATAGCTATTTATGTGAATGGAGATAATTTACCTTATCGGAATTGTGTCATATGCTCTCTCAGTCCTCCCTCTTCTCTAATATATTTACAACCCCTGTAAGAAGTATGGAATTTAACATGAATTACTTATAGTATAGATATTACACAGGCAAGGTATAAGTTTTATAACATTTGATCTTATTTGTTTATGGAGCCATAAACTAGAAAGTCAGACTCACTTGCCATGCCTACCTGTCACATCCTCTCTTTCAAAAATTGCCAATAGTTCTCTCTGTTGCTTTATACTATATTATATCTGACCAATAAAAAGCCAACACATTAATCCATCAAATGATATATTACATTACATTGTTTTCTGTACAGGGCACTGTCTATTTCATCATTCACTTTCACATTTTTTTTCTCACAGGAATCACACTGACAAACTTAGTTAAATTTTTAAAGGCTCTTATCACATTGTTAAAAAGCCAGAAAATGTATGATAGTTATAGGACATTATTTACTTTTTGCGTATTAGTATTCTGTGTTCTTAAGTGCATTATTTAATTGACTCTTTCACTACAGGCTTGGTCCCAAGGATTGACCTGGTAACTATTTTGTGCTTGTTATAGTTTTCATACTATAATTTTTAATACAGTAGGCATACCTTAACAAAATTTAGCAGGTTTTCATTAAACATAACAAGGCTTTTGTATACAAAATATCAGAATTTTTAATAAAATTTTAAGATTTGCTCATGCATTTTTTCTTTTCGAGTGTTGAATATCCAACATCTAAAATAATTTTGATATTAAGATGAAAAATACCTTTATGCATCAGAAAATTGCCAAACTTCATTTGTAAAACCTCTATAACCTCCTAATAAAATCCAGATAAATATCAAACGTTTTTGTTTAAAAATGTTTTATAATTTATCTGTTATTTTCTCTATCTTATCTCTTTTAGGGTTTGGTCGAATTGACCAACCTTGTAATCACCATAAAAAATTAGGAAATAAGATTCAAGTTATGCTTTTTTCATTGTAGGATGGCTATAATTTGTAACATGAAACCATAAATGTTTATTCCAAATAGCTTAAATCTTGTAACATTATATATCTATTTATATTTATTATTTGTATTTTATTGACCATTTAGCCATGTCCAACAAACATTACAGAAGTTGCAATCATGGCACACATTGATCTCATTTTACCGAATCCAATAACATAATACTGCTGTTTACAAAATGATCTGTCTTGGATTTGTTCTAGTGGACCAGTATTTTGTAAAATACAGTCACATTTTGGTTATAAAACATTACATATGTATGTATATCATTACTATTTACAAATAAATTTTTAAATTTCAGTTATTTTTCTTAAAACACAGAACAGTAAATAAAGAAAATAATGATCTCTACTTCTTACAACTGTAAAGAAGTTTGTACCTGCTTGTCATACCTTGCATGCTTAAGCCTTGCCAAATTTCACGTGGAGGATGCAAAACAAAATAACTTTTTTAGGTTATATATATGTGCATTTTGAAATAAAAAATTATAAATTACTCTATCAGTATCACAGAATTCCACTGTAATTTTTCAGGCTTACTAACTAAATTGTATTTGGGTCTAAGAAAATATTGTTTTTCGAACACCATTTTCTCCTACGCCTTTCTTCCGAGATTGGAAATAACTAAACTTGAGAAACACACACACCTTGAAAGGGCTGAGGTTTTGATTAGTTATAGATACATGATAGAGCAAATCGGGTGTATGAAAGCAAGTATTTCCAAAAACGGAAGAGGTGGGCAGGGCCACTTTATTTGATTTGCTAAATGTAGTCATATCTCAGTAAATAGAAAACATAGGAGGTTCTTATTTGATATTTTAACTTGTTAATATTGGTAATTTGAGTTTCTAATTTGCAAAATACTATAGACTTTGTATTTGGACATCAAAAGCATCTAATTTGAACCAAAGCTGCATTCAACATACCACATGACACACAAAAAATCAATATTTAGGAATTGCTTTTTTATATTTACTTTTAAATTAAGAAATTAACTAATGTATAATACTAATGTTTGAATTATAACCTACAATTTGATACCAAATTTATTGAAATACATTCATAAAATAGTAGTTCAATATAATTTTGAATGCAAGTCTACAAACGTGATGACATGCCCTTTGACCCCTGACCATAGGAGAACCTGTAGCGATAGGGTTACATAAAAAATATTTTGTGGAGCAACACCATTAGTATAAAAAGGTAGGTTAAAGTTTCACGAACAGTTGACAGCAAGAAAAAAAGACCGAGGTAAGTACTATATTTCTAGTTTTTCCTGTGTGTATTCTTTATTTGTTATTATAAAGGTAACTAAAATATAAAAATTACAAACTTATTAGGTTAAGATAAGGTTAGAGTAGGTAAGATAATGAAACGTAATAATAGTAATAAAAATTCTTCATGAGGTATGTTTGCGAGCAGGTCGTGCATTACATAATTCTATATGGTAACATGCGCTGGACATTTGCCGAGTGATTTACAACTTGTGTGGTGGGACTTTTAGTTAAACATGGTTCAAAAGTCAATAAAATTAAGTATAAGTAGATGAATATTGTTAAGAGCTTTAAGCTATTTAAGATAAACAATTGTATTTTCCTCTTAACGTCTGCAGTCATTCTAATTTTTCTAATATTTATGGTGGTTACAAGGTTGGTCAAATTGACTGACCTCATATAGAGCATTGATAGAGAAAATAACAGATAAAATATAAAGTTCTTCTGAAAAAAAAAAAACATTTGATATCTATTTAAGAGGTTTTAGAAATTATGCAAATGAAATTTGAAAATTTCCAGATAAAGAAAAGTATTTTTAATCTTAACAAGAAAATCACTTTGCACTCGGAGCAATCAACACTCTGACTCTATATGTTTAAAGACAAACTTTTAATAAAAATACGTAATTAAAAATTCTGATTTTTTTTGTCCACAAAAGACTTGTAATATTTACTAAAAGCTTGCCAGATTTTGTGAAGATACATTATGTACTTTCAGAATTATAGAGTGCACCATTTTATGGTTGCATGGTGTTTATAAAGTTGTATAAAATACACAAGCCCATTGTGAAAGGGTTAAGTGTAAAGGTTAAACTACTACATACACACAACAACAATTAAAGTATTCAATGAAACTAGTATCTGAAATAAAACCACACAGTACTCACCTAAGTAAGCATAAATATGGCTGAGAGCTCGTGCAGGTTGAACTTCAATTGGGGAAACTTCAAAAATTGTCTGGACATGGATGTCATGGCTGAGAAGTTTTTCTTGAATGATACTATCCTCTGCTAGGATAACAACTACACAAAAATAATTCATGCCATATGTAGATCAGTAGTTCACACTCTTTTGTTAAAAGGATGACTTTAAATCACAAAGAAAATACTTATACTAACACTGCTTTAACCACATTACCACAGGTATCCTTTTACTGCACATGACACAAGGTTTTAGTGTCTTACATTCAAAATTTTATTAAACTACTTTTTTTTTATGTTATACCAATTAGAATAGCATAAAATATTAGCTAATAATCCATATTTTAATAGTGTACAAGTTTTAAGTTCTTAATTCTACACGGCAATATTAAAAACATCCTAAATTTCCCATAGTGTGACACATGACACATTTTCTCTATGCACCTTGTCTCCTCTATTTTATCCCCCACCCCAAGGAAAAGTATGAAATTAAACGTAAATTACTCACTATAAAATCATCATTGCTTCAACAAACCATATTTTTTATAGTCTTAAATTTTGTTTGGTTACAGAGCTATCCAATAGAAAATCAACCCCCCCCCCACCACACCCTCTCTTTCAGGATTTGTTAATAGTTCTCTCTAACATTTAATTATATATTACCTATAACGAATAGAAAGCCAAGGTTTTCATCTATCAAATGATGTATTTTATAACATTGTGTTCTGAATGGTGAAATGTCAATTTTGCTCAGAGTACCAACATCGTTTGCATGAGAAAGTTAACGACTAGCTTGGATGAATTTGTAACAACTCTTGTCGCATAGTTAGAAAGCCAGAAAAATTTTGAGAGGTAAGGGAATTTGTCTACTTTTGGCATGTCATTAGTCTATATTGTTTAGAGCATTATTAAATACAAATTATTAAGTGCATTACCATCATTAGTATATAATAATTAGGGTTCACTCTCTTCAACAATTGACAGCAAGAATAAAGAAGATTGGTTTAGTATTTTATTTTTTGTTTTCCATGTTTATTCTTTAGGTATAATTATAAAAGTAACTAAACTGAGCCTGTGTTGAGAGCGAGTTAAGAACTTGTTTTTTGGCAATGAAGGTAATACAGCAAACATTATTTACTGAAAGAAAATGTATGAGGATTCTTTATGTTAACGGCTTTTATTTTCTAGTTTGTTTTACAAACTTCATCAGAAAAGTTATTTTGAAACTTAAATTTTTCTTTGCTAACACTCCTACAAATAAGTTTCTCTTGGAACTTTGTAATATTCAAAACTGCAGCAGCCTTGTTTAATAAATACAAGATATCAAACAAACCTTGAACAACCACATCAGGTTTTTTCTGGGAGCACAATCTTCTGTTCAGTGGGTCTAACTCACCTGGAGCCAAGAATCCCTGAAAATTTAAAAGAGTTATATATATTTAATGTTTTATTATCTAATATAATTCAAGGCTGGATGCTTGGATGCACAATAGTGGTGAATCTTTACACATAATTTTATCGACATAAAATAACTGATTTAAATCATAAACAAAATGGCATTATATTGCTAAAGTAAAATGGTGCATAATACAATCCTTAAAGATATTTCTTTCATTTCCATCTCCCTTGCACTTTAGCAAATGTGTACTGTAGGTGACTGGTAAAAGTCTAATAGATAAAGTGTAATACTCATATATTATCAATACCATTCATTCTTATAAAAGTATTTGATGAATAGATTTAGCATAAAAATATTCAGATGGCCAGTTGTACATTATTTTTATTAATGTTTTCTATATTTCAACACAACTAAAAAGTACATTAATCAGAACTTAAAGAAAAGATGGAAATAATAAATCTAAAAATTTTGCACAATTACATTACACAGTACAAAATATATGTGAGTTTACAATGTATCCACATCTTACTCTGAATTCATCACAAGTGGTTTAATCTTCAAATCAGCAGGCTAAGTATAGCTTAAAGAAATTAGATATCTTCACCGTTTTAATCATAGTATCACGAATGTATGCTAGGGCTCTACGTCATTTAATAACCTCGTTGTAAGAATATATTTCTTCAAAAAGGCTTTTTTTGTAACCCTCCAGTGATGACATTACTGTGTTGAATGGCAGGTAATTTATCAGGAACCAAATAAAAAGGTGCTAAACATGTTGCTCACAGTGCCATAACTTGCATCTACAGTACCACCACACTGCATTGACATATACAAATCATTCAAGTAAATAGTAATTAATACTCTACTGAGATATTATCATTTTCAATATTTAATGTGGCTTATACAAGGTGTAATGACTTTTTCCAGTGTTAGTACTTAATGTTGCTCACAAAATATGTAATGATAAGATTTCAGCAATGTCTATATCTAGTGTTGCTCATAATGTAATGATGACACTTTACTAATTTTAGTAATTACTGTTGCCTGCAGAGGGTGTAATGATGAGAACTCACCAATGGGGTTTTAGCACTGCTCATAAAGGGTAAAGAACAAACTTCACTAATATTAGTATGATGATCCTAACTCATAGAAAGAATTAGAGGAAGATATCACTAATTTCAGTATTTGGTATTGTCCACAGAGAATACAATGACAATATTTTATTAATTTTAGTATTAGGTGATGTTTAAAGATGGTGTAATAATGAGATTTTCCTAATGTTAGTACAATGTTAGGAAGTGTAATGATAAGACTTATGTTGATATTTAATGTTGTTCAACGAAGAAGTAATGATGCAACTTTACTAATGCAACTATTTTAGTATCACTCATTGAAGGTGCAGTGACAAACTTTCATAAAATAATATAATCTGGTGTTGTTTATATAAATAATAAGACTTTATCAATATTTGTAGTGTTGCTCACAAAAGGTGTAACGTTGAGACTTCACCAATATTAGCATTCAGTGGTGCTCATAAAAAATGTAATAACAAGTAAGTTTAATGGTGTTACTCATAGAGCAAATAACGAGTGATGATGAGACTTCACTAGTGATAGAGTTTTAAGTTGCTCACAAATAGGGTAATGATGAGATTATAATAATGTTCATATTTAGTACTGCTCCAAGAAAGTATATTGATGAATTTCCCCAATGTTCCTAATCAATGTTTTTGGACATTGGGTGTAACACATTATAGAAGCTTATTGAAATGTTTAGAAAAACACTGACATGAGTTATCACTATTAGGGCTAATAATACTATGCATAAGAAAAGTAGAGTATGGAACTTCTAGATTATGTGTAAGCTAGATCATAAACAGATAAATAAGTCTGTTAGTATGAATATTTATGAATGTCAAGTACAGGATTTGTACATTAATATAATAAAACAATTTTGTTAAAGTCAAATAATGTATTTCAGTGTAAATCAACCAAACATTAAAGTGTTTATTTTTTATATATTGAATACAAAGTTTAACCCACTTGTTTTTGGAGAAATCGGGTGACTTTGCTCTAAATAAAAAAATCTTCTAATAGTGGAAACACTGTAAACATAACTTCTAAGTAGACACAATCAACAATGTATAGAATGTATGAAATATTCAAATGGAAACCTACCTTTTTGATAAAATTAATAACATATAGATTGTGAATTATTCATATTCTTAAACACAGCTCTTAAATAAAGGGATCCACAATATAAGAATATAGCAAACATTTAAGATTCATAATAATGAGTTAGAAAGACAAAAATATATATTTATTTATGAGAACCCTTTCAAGTTAACCTACTTCTTGAACAAGACGACCAATGATGTACAAAGATTGGGCCCACATGAATGGAATTTGCCCAATCGGCACCCTGTCCTGACTGTGTGGTTGTCTGTATTCAAGCTCAACCTATATTGAAGTAAAAAATATTAATAATTGTTTAAGAATTTATAAGAACTCTCAACTTTATCAATATATCATGATAAAATTAAATGGAAAATTTGCTATATTAATCTATTACAAAGTTCACAAAAAATTAGTCAAATTATTTTCTTTGTAACTTTTTAAAAGTTTTATACTAACAAACAAAACATACTACTACTTCTACTTTTTCTACTTGTTGTAAGACATACAAGTTCTATATAATAATCAGAAGTGAACATATATAAGTTATTTTGTATTGACTGGGAATTTATTGGTTTAAAGTTATAGTGGAAAAATGTCCTAAGTGTACTTTTATTTTATTTTTTGGTGGTGTCTGTATCTATTATGGAATTTTACATAAATAAAATCAGTAACTAACAGAAAACACACAACCTTGTCAGCTGGAACAGTGTACAGCTCGGGCACAAATTTCAAGCCATTTTCACTTTTAATAAGAATTTCGTCTAAAGCTTCAGAATACTCCTCCACCTACAGTGGACACACACAGTGGTTATGAGAAAAAGGTTTAAGATATGCACACAATGAAGACTAATAATGTTGGCAGAATATTTAACTGTTTATCTTAGCTCCTTGATATGTCATCTTATTAATATAAGTAGATAACAACAATCGATCTATATCACATACTTAATGATGTGACCATTACAGAGAACAATGTACAAAATTAGTAACTGATATATTTATTATTGTTATTATTAATATATTTGAAGTATATCACAATTACAATTAAAGATACTGATAAGAAACATGGGTATGTTGTTGTCCCTGTGTAAGTTTTAATTGAACTGGATACTTTTATCACTCACAAAGCCTGAAGAAGACATTTGTATTTATAACTAAAAGTAGATAAATAAATGAATAAAATAAATATAAGACTTAGAAACATCGCTGTAGTTTGCCTTTTTAAGTTAACAGTATTTTTAATCTTACAACAAGAACTTTTGAATTACATTAGTAATAAATTGTTTAGTTACACTATGTTCTCAATATATAGAACATACTTATCATATCCATCAAGATATAGGTTATTTTTCTATCTCAAGTGGATTAACTTTTCTAGTAAGTAAACATGACAGACATTATTTGGGACACAAACTATTTCGCTCAATATTTATTTTATATATTTCCTTCCTCGTAACTTATATATAAAAAAAGGTAGTCCTAAGGGAAAAAAACCATAGTAACAATTGCTCAATCTTGTGCTATTTTCTTAACAGGAGACAATAACATTGAGTGTAATCTGATATTATTTTTAGTGTAATGTAAACATATAAAATTTTAGTTAGCTAGCAATATTTACTATTTCAGTAGTATAATACATATCTTGAAATATCAGTCTAATATTAACAACAAGTATAATAAAACAATAAGGCCAGATAAATAACAGAAGACTCACACTGAATAATGTGTTTAATGTTTTTCTCACAACTAGATAACCTAATAGATTACAAGGATTCAGGAACAGAAATGTATATTACTATTAATTAAATTAATTAATTAAATAGTCAACTTCAGTCTGCATTAATTATTGATATTTTTTCACACATTTATGATGAGAAGGTCTATGACACAAGTTATTTAAAACAAACAATATTAAGTCTCTTTACTTAGAGAAAATATTTTAAAAACGTTAACATGCACAATAAAGGTATTCATTATGTCAAATGGTATTTAAATATCTAAACTAATAAATACATAATCTTACAAAACAACTTACTGCTTCCCTGTCACCACGGAAACAGGCATCAATGATTAAATAACAGTAGAATAGTGGCCATTCACATTCAATTCCTTCAAATACCTTTAGTTCCCAAGGTTCATAATATAATCGACTTGGATCCTAAAATAAAAGAAGGTTTAACGAAACAATCAAGACTAGTACATCAGTTCTCGAGATAAGGGGAGTACCGGCATAATTTTTATCCAAATTTCAGCCATTTATGGCCTTAAAAAAATATTGAGAAATTGTTTTACAGCTGTGGAAAAACGAATACAGCTCCTGCTGTTTTAATAGTAGCACAATAATTAATGGGTGCATTCTTGTAGGTTTAGTCTTATCAGTATTTACAGAACTGTGAGCATAAAAATAAATTCATGCAGATGAATAATCAAGTGCAGTGCAAGATGGGTACAAGAAGTGTAAGATACTTCAACTTTGAAATTCGTAAAATATTTTCATTCAAGTATTATCATATTTCCCTAAACAAATTTTAGTACTTACTTTACCAGAAAAAAACTTGTGTAAAGTAATCTAATTGATTACGAGAACAAATATCACGAAAGTGCTCAAATTAATGAATGGAAAAAATATGAAACTTGCCTCTTTGGCTGTCTTGTGTCCATCCCTCAAAAACCTCTTACATCCATACCTTCCCTATTAACAAGTATTAAATATTGAAATATATATCTCAAATAGAGGACATGTCAAAAAATTTTGTCTTTTACAGAGATAGCATCATCTATTTATTCACTTAGATTAAAAGTCTGAAGGAAACTTCATTCAATTCAACACTACAAGCTCACATTACCTCTTAATTCTTAAACTATTTTCCCATTTGTTGATGCAGTCCATATCTTTTTGATGCATTAAATAATTCAAGATTATGAGTTTAATTAATACTCATGTAATAACTTACAGGTTGTAGCTAATGCATCTAATAAACCAAGTTACAACATTTTGTCAAAAGTGACATATAAATGAAACTGTAAGATCTAAATATGAAACAAGACACAGTTTTAAAGATTTGCATGTTACTTAAAAAAAAAGGAATAGTTTTTGTATCTATTCTTTGTGATGGAAATACACATTATATCATTTGCAACTATATAATTTCCTGAATTTGTAAAATTCCCTGAATAAAGCACTTTTACATGTTCAAGACCTTAATTTTTATCTTACTGTATGCTTAAAAACTTCTAAATGTAAACAAAAAAGTTTTTCTTTAATAGCATCAAATATTTTTCTACCTGCATTTGCTAAATAAATAGCATACCTGAAGAGCCCAAACCAACTGTTTTCAATTGTACTCATTTTTTAAACAAATTTATGCTATTTTGTGAAAATTATTATATCAAAAATATAATTTAGTAAAATAAAGGACATAAAATACAAGAAAACAACTACCCATAAACTAACATTACAACTATTTGCAATTCTTCCTTGTGATAAATAATTCTGCACATATACTAAAAAAATAAAAAGAGGTTAACTTTTATCAAATACCATACCATAAACAATAGTTAGTGAATGGAAATGGTATGACTAGTAAAACTGCTTGGTATTCTTAATGCTATCTGACTCTTCTTCAAGTTTTATTTTAAAGCAGATAATTAACTATAAAACAATATTTCATAAACATACCTCTGGCATCTTAACTTCTGTTCAAATACTATTAGTGAATATTCTAATTTTCATATAAATAATTATGTTGCTTTTCAACAAATGACATTTAAAATGATGTTTAATGGTAATCAGTTGAAACCGTCTTTGGAAATATATTTATGATTTAATTGTTCCTGAAACTTGACTATTAAAGGTGCAATGCACTGAAAGGCTAACACCAGTTTTATTTATTGCTTTAAATTGACATTCATCAGAAGTTTAAGTTTTTGGGTTTTGCAACATTTATTAGTTAATTAGTTTAAATTGTATCTCTGAATTGTAAAGCTTTACATTACTTTCTTCTTGTTTCAAATTATCTTAAATATTTTTCATTTTCTAATTTTAAGCTTCACTTGAGATATATTTCTGAAAGTACAGTGTTTTATCATTATTTTTGTTGAAATATAGATTCTCTTTTTGTGAAACTATAATTTTATCTTTAACATTTTTGTATCAGTACCATTTCTGCAATATAATTTTGTGAGGATTTCATGGTAGAAATTCTAATCTAGAATGAACCCTGACACAATTCTTATTTTTTTGTAAGACAAATCACTGACAAACTGAGAAAAGAAACTATCCATAAATATAAAAAAAATTCACAAAATTATTTTTTCTTTTTAACATTGAATGACATGCTTTCATTTATATAAATATACTTATAGACAACTTCAAATAGTTAAGTATAAAAAACATTACCACTTTTTATCTAAGTATTACTTCATACTGCATGACTTCACTATGATTTTCAGCACTTACTCAAGAGCTATGCTTGTGTTCTTGTATTATTATTACTACATATAACCATTAGAGCATTTGTTTTGGAAAATTACGTAAAATCGACAGTTTTCTTTGTTAACTAAACAAAATAAAAAACGAAAACATCCAATACGAAACAAAATATCCAGTTGGATTTATCCTAAAGCATTCTTTTCACTTCAACCATATTTTTATTTCAAACACATATTCAAACCTCACATACATATCTTGTAGTACAATCCAAACACAAACAACTTGAAAAAAAGAGTACTAAATGCTAAAAAAATTTGCAAGGCTGTAGTAGATTGGGGAAGAATACAAAAATTTCTGATTCAACAACATCTAATGACAAGGCCATCTGCAGACACCTCTGAAAAATACATGGTTTAACCCTTTCCTTATCTGAAAACATCAGTTTGATGCATTTGATATTCTATGTTCACAAACCAAAACTACAGAATCTAGCTGCATGACACTTGATTCACACTTTCTAAACAAAATTAGGTTTCTCTGTAAGAAATGGGAAAAGCAGATAATTTGTTTAATAATTTTTAGTTCCTTAAATTCTGTGAAAAACTGATTTCATAAAAAATGAATAGCAAAAAAAAGTCTTTAGGCTTAGACTTCCTTTTTCTATGTTGTTTGCCTAAAACTTTATAAATGCACCCAATACTTTTTTAAATAAAATTACAAATGTTCTGTTCATTAATATGTTAGTATTATAGAATACATAATTTTCTTGTCTGCACATGTAAAACAAAAATAACTTAAAAATTAAAGAAGGAAGAAAAAATGTAATTTGTACATTATTAACCAGAGACATGCATTTCATGTATCTATCAGTCTTTACTGTTTTCTTAATAATCAATATATTTTTATTTTTCTCTACCTTTGAGATAGTTATGTAGCTTTTAAAAATTATATATTATATGATAAATACTTGTTTGAAGTAGTATGCCTAAATGTATACCTCTTACACTGTCACCTATATCCTAAGGTTTAAGATATATTTTACTCAAAATATGCTATGGATCACTCTTTCTCAAAACTAACAAATACCCAATGTTGATTTTTTTAAACATATAAAAGAGTATGGGAAGCAGTAGGCTTTCATTCCAAATGATTAATGAATAGTTTTCATTCTCGATATTTATCTCATTTCATAAAGGTTTTTTTTGCCAAATGGGATGTTCTTTGCCATGTGATTTATTTTTGCATTGCTTTTATGTTCTAACACTAACATTTTTCACCATCATGGTCCAATTATGTGTCACAAGTTACAAAGGTTTGGGGGAATGTTAATGTAGTCTTGGTTTCCTACTACATGAAGTGTCTAAATATTGTGTTGCTACTTCATTGGATATGGGTCAAAATGCTTGGATGCATCAAAGAATTCATGAAGATGAAAAGAAATTGCAAGGAAGTAGTTAGAAGAACAACAAACCCTAGTCCAAGCTACTTTCTGACAATACATGCTTACCAAACTCCTTTTCACATAGCACAAAAACTCTTTTGTGACCTCCAAAATGCACCTTACATTTTTTTATTGACCCAGATTGTCTATAATAGACACAAAGAGGTTAGCATGTGATCGAAAATAAAACTGTATAAGAACCCTACTGACCCACCATTACAGTAAAACAGTCCAGATTGGGCTCAAGACTACACGACTTGATCTATCCAAGGTTAGGCCTCAGTACAATCATGGATAAGTCAAGGGTTTACCAGTCTGGAAACAACCTTCGAAGACAATGCTAAAATAGTTGAACATGATCATTAGGGTTGAGGGTCCATTAAAGTAGGCAACATGCTGTTTTGGCCTCCTCTGTTCAGCCTGTGAGGCTCCAGGAGTTGGAGAATGCCATTATAGAGAATTTGGACCACTTGCTACACATCATTATTCAGAGGCCCATCTGGAGCATGCAGAGATGATTCCAGGTAGTGGTATGTACTTTTGAGGGAGACATTAACTATTCACAATATTTTAATTTCTTGTTTTATGATTAATTTAAAAATTTGTCCACATACCTAAAATGTTCCATTTGGAGGGGTTTCCTTTTTTCCATATTAAGACATGCTAGGAAATGGAATAAAGTTTATGTCTGTTTGAGAGTATGTAAAGGAAATAAAGTATGTAACTATCAGTGGGCTACTAATCATCTGTTACTTGCTATACTCATTTTGAAAAGTGATCCCTAACAAAGTTTGAGAAATATATTTAACCCTATTACCACAGGTCAAAGGCCATGTCACCGCATTTGTTGACTTGCATTCAAAGTTTTATTGAACTACTATTTTATGAATTTAAGTCAACAAGTTTGGTATCAAATTGTAGATTATAATTCAAATTTTAGTATTATATACAAGTTAATTTCTTAATTTAAAAGTAAATATTAAAAGAACACACCTAAATATAAATTTTTGTGTGTC
>NW_013667391.1:217766-220331 GCF_000517525.1 Limulus polyphemus | reverse complement strand
ACTGAATAAAACAAAGTGGCCCCACCCATCTCTTTCCATTTTTCCAGACACTTGATTACATAAACCTACTTCTATCTGTGACATGTGAATAACCAATCAAAAGCTCAGATTGTCCCCCACATGGTTCTCTGAGCCTTTGCAAATTATTTGTATGGGAAATCCTTTCTTTTCACTCTGGATTCAAAGAAAATAAGTTGACACTTTAGTGAGCTCGAAAATTTCATATTTTTTCAGACACAAATACAGCTTAGTTACTACGTTTGATAAATTATAGTGTAATTCTATGGTATTGATATAGTAGTTTGTGTATATATAAAAACCTAAAAAAATTATTTCACTTCACATCCTCTACGTAAAAAATTTCATAAGACTTAGCAACCTACGGCAAGCAGCAAATGAATAAAAAGTTACTAACTAGCAGAGATAATTGTTTGCTATACATCTTTATTTACTATTCTGTGTTGTAATAAAAATAAGTTTTAGAACTTATTTGTAAATAGTAATAATGTATATACACATATATATTGTATTATAGCTGAAACATGACTGTATTTTACAAAATATTAGTCCACTAAAACACAGCCAAGACAGTTCACTTTGTAAAGGCCAGTTTTATATTCTTGGATATATAACATGAGTGCACATGCGCCACATCATTGCCACTTCTATAATATTAGCCAGACATGGCTGAAAGGTCAATGTAATAAAAATAATAAAGATATAGAAATGCATAGTGTTATGAGATTTAAGCTAATTAGACTAAACATTTGTGTTTTCTTGTTATAATTTATCATTCTAGAACGAAAAAAACATAATATATATTTATTTCTTAATTTTTTATGGCAGTTACAAGGTCAGTGAATTTGACAAATCCTATATAGTTAGGGTACAGAAAATAACAGACAAAATATAAAGTTTTACTAAAAACAAACGTTTGAAATGTATTTAGAAAGTTTTTTGAGATTTCTGGAATGAAGAATAGTTTTTTTAATCATAAAATGAAATCACTTCGCACTCGGACTAGTAATGAAACAGACTTGATATATTCACAAACAAATCTTTAGTAAAAATACTTCATTAAAAAATCTGATTTTATGTGTACAAAAGCCTTGTAATCATTACTAAAAGTTACCAAATTTTGTGAAGATACACATAGTGCATTAAAAGTTATAGTATAAATACTTAAAGTGTACAAATCTGTATACAAACTTGTGTATTTTACACCGAGCCAGTCACAAAAGGGTTAAACTGCTGTATCAATAAAAGCTCAAAAATATTTTTACAAACCTTATGAAAATATCTAATCTTTGCTTTCTAACAAATGGATTTAAGCTCTTCTCGTCTGCAGTCCTATTAAGCCTTACATGTAAAAAACATACAAAAAAGTTCCAGCACTTTTTACCTGTAGTTTTTCCTCTATAGTTTCTCTGGTTTGTTGAATAAGTTCTGGGTCTTCAACAGCAAAAGCTGGGAAACTAATAATAGAGAGAAGTGCAGCATCCACTTCCTGTGTTAGGTAAAATATGTTTATTTGTATATGGCTGGTGTACCATGGATATTTCTATCAGTTTTATCTGGGATTAATTAGACCCTCTGGCTTAAAATTACAAACTGGAAAGTAAATTTTAATAATAACTGTCTTATGATACGGTTGACATTTTCTGACTGAAGTTTAGCAATTGAAGTTTATTTGCTTAATATAGTC
This sequence comes from Limulus polyphemus, assembly GCF_000517525.1. Lineage (NCBI taxonomy): Eukaryota > Metazoa > Arthropoda > Merostomata > Xiphosura > Limulidae > Limulus > Limulus polyphemus. The sequence continues at coordinate 218,626 of NW_013667391.1, read as the reverse complement.
TATTAAATACTTTCTGGTAAATTTTCATTTCAATAACTTGTTCCATATATATCAAACAAGCAAAAGTACCCACCTCCAGTGATGGGAAAAGTTTAAGTTAATCTATCAATTTAAATTATTTCATGGACTTTAAAAAGGTTAATTGTGTTGCATTCTTGATTTCACTCAGAGCCAAAGCTCTGAGCTACTTATACCGCCCACCACAGAAAGTAATTGTTGAGCATTTCAATCATGCTAAGAGCCGCTCAATAATAACATACGGTAAATCTAAATTTTAATTCTTTAAGTTACATCACATTTTCAAATGTGAATGATAGTGTGATTAATTCCTAACAATTTAGTGTAGAATATATTGTTTGCAAAATAAAATTTAGCATCAACATTAATCATGCCTGTTCTCCTGTCATTTCAAAAGTGAATGTTGAGATTTGCCAGCATGCACAGCTTTTCAAACGGGAGGCAGAGGAACACTCAGGCAGACTCCATAGTTGTCAATATATATAAGATTACAGCAAACTTAATTTTACTTGAAGCAGAGCATTACATTTCATTATGTTAATAAAGAAAATAATTTACAAAAAATTATTTCTAAATTTCCTGCAATTTAAACAATTCATGTTAAAGTTGGTTACTGAGATATTCAGTATTTACAAAGGATTAGGATATTCTTGTTATATTAGATAATAATGAAAAAAAATTACAACATTATTTGAAGAAAGTTGCAACTGAAACCCATGCAAAAAAACTAGGAATTCTACAAAATGATTATTTACCTTTGAGTTAGACTCCCTGGGTAGCATAGATTGCAGCACAGCCTAAAAACAAAATTGGTACACTTATAGACATATATATATATATAT
>NW_013667391.1:198874-216709 GCF_000517525.1 Limulus polyphemus | reverse complement strand
AATATAGGTGTTATTAGTCACTCATAAATTACAATCAGTGAACAATTGGAAAAAAATTAAGAATGCATGTACATGTACACCTAATGTTTTAAAACAATTCAAAATATAGTTCATACACAAGATACTGAAAATTATAGAAGTTTTACTTATGATCCAATATCTAAGTAATTACAGGTATACACTATATAAAAGAATATACATTTTTTGGAGTCTGTCAGAGTTAGTGATGCCATTTTTGGACTGATGAAGTTTGTACTGGGAATCAAAGCAGATTAGCAGATTTTCCTTCATCAGATAAATGAAGAATGGCAAAAATGATTTTTTTCCATGCTCTCAAAAAGCAAAGATTCATCATCTGGTAGACTGACTTCTTGTCTTTTTTTATTTTTCTATAAAATCCAAAGATAATTATCTTTGTAACTTCACTATTCTAAGATAGTATTAAAACATTTAGTTCTGGACCTTAATTACATTATTACCTTTCATACATTTATTATTTTTGTTTGATTATTTTAACTTTTAAATTTTTGTTCATAATCTTCACTAGAATGCTATTTATAAACGAGTTATATTTAGACACATTGGAAAAAATGCAATACTCTATATCTAAGAAGATTAGTGCCACTTAGATCATGAAACATTAAACTAGTAGTTTGGTTTAATAACTCAGAATATGTTTTGTTGTCTGTTTTAAACAAGTGATCTATACTTATAAGGTGTGAAAAGCAACAACTGTGACATATGATTTAGCCTTGGGCAGGTGCATCTTTTTAAGTAGGAGACAACTGAGGTAACTGTTCTTTTGTTAAAGTGATAAATAGGAAAAAATATTAAAATTGTAGCAGAAAGTGGGGATTGTTACTGCAATAAATAGTAAACAAACAAGTGATACTAGTTGGATAGATTTTAAAACAATATTCAATTCCTACTTTGGTTGGCATTGTGATATGTATACCTAAATGAAGCAGTCTAAATATATATTGTTGGGTTGAAATGAACTTAAAAGATATTTAAGTACATGCATGATGTTTACCATTTATAAAAATCTGTATATATTTTTTAATTTATCAAAAACATCAAATGTGTATTGCCACAGACCAGTCAAGTAAGCTGGAGAAATCTAGTAGCAATAGTCCGAGCAGTCTAAGGGCTAGCACAGCTGATGTGATCAGGTAGGAAGGTAGTATACGAAAAAGTTGCTGTTTTAGAAATTTTTGAGTTGTTATACCAGAAACGTTAGCAACCTCTTTAGCATATTATTAGTATATATGTGCATAATATATAATAACCAATACTCTGAATGGTCGGATTTTTGCTTAGGTATTCAATAGGGTGGTTTTTGGCACATGAATTATTTGGAAACCTTGGTGATCTCTACTATTATGTACTACCATACTTAATAATTAACAGAGCAATATATTTAAGATGGAAAATAAAATACTACAATACTATTTTACACATTTGCATGCAAGCAAGTACCAGTTGCATTTAAGTAAAATATTTATATGTTAACACATATAAATTCTGCCTATTTGTTTAAGTTCCTTAGAGTATAACACTTTCTTCATTCTCATCCATAGTCTTGTGAATCTGATTATACTGCAATGAATTAAATGAGGTAAAACACTACAATAACCATTACTTCATATATTTTCATATCATACCCAATTATTTTAGATGTATTGTTTAGCTTTGTGGTACTGGTAACAGTAATTGTAGTGTTAATATTCTGACTCTGTAATATATTTAATATTATACAATGTTTCCTTGTCCATTTCACTTATTATGCATAAGCTTTTCCTGCTTTTTAGCAATGACCCTGAAATGATGGTTCTTTGAGATACAGGTTTTTTGTGAACAATGTCCTTCTCTTGTGTAGCTTTCCATAAACTGTCTAATGTATAACATCTATAACTTCTATACACATGCTTAAGCAAACCAAAGTCACAAAAGTATATTTAAAATGCCTCAGGGGTTGAATGGATTTACTGTAATTCCAGTTTCTTCAGCCATCTTTCCCATGAAAACAGCCATGGATTTCAATGCATAGCTGGAACCTTGTGAGGTTTTGGTGTGCAAGCCTCTGTCATCTTTAAATCCTTGCTTATTTTCTTAATAACTGTACCAGTAGATATGTCCAACCTCACCACAATGGTTATTTAAGTTAGAAGGTTATTTTTGACAACTTTAGTTTTAATTTTATGCATAAGAGCATTAGTCCAGATTAGGTCAGGATGTTGTCCTAAATGCTCTAAGCCATTTAACAATCTCACTAAACAAATATTGTTTTTCTGAGAGTGGTCACAAATCTCCCCTTCCAACAGCCAACAATCAAGTTATAGAAGTCATTTACATGCTCAATCAATATGATTTGCATTTAAGTGTGGAATAAATGCTTGTTTGTCATGTGATTGTAGTTCTAAAACCAAAATAAAATTTCCGAGAAAAAAAGTACCAACTTAGATGTATTTTCATGAACTGTAAATAACCTTCTGTAAAGATTAATATCCTACTGTTTGAATGTGTCTTAAAATACAACTGTTGTTAGGTGCCATAACCAGAGAACTCTAACTATTTAGACATTATCTTTACAAAGATCTTCATTTTAGATTTCACTTAACACTTAAAACTTCATAATTTACCTTTATCCTGCCATATTTGATATTCCATGATTAAAAATCCCCATGCATTTTAAGAATGTTTTAGGCATCTTCAAAGGTTGCTTGCATATTACTTCAAGTGCTACATTAAAACATTTGACTTTATTACAACCACTCTACCATAATTAAGATGTTTTCAGCTTTGCCTTTCTCTTTCTAGTACAGTTTTCATGTGTAACTAGTTTCAGCTTATTTCCCTGATTTTATCAAATAATTTGACATACCCTTTTGGTTTTATATTACCATAGTCAGTAAACTTCAATAAGTACCATAAACTCTGTGTAACATTCTTTATTTCAAATTATCTTAACCTGTGTTCTCTTTCAGTTTCTGCACTACAAGTATGTATAATTATTTCATCCTTCATTCCTGTGTTTCCCACGACTAAACTCCGTCTTATGTTTTCCTTTCTTATCAATAAACTATTTTTGATACTGTGGTCTTAAAATATAGTTATCTATTTAATCTTCAAGTTTAGTTATCTATTTAATCTTCAAGTTTAGCTATCTATTTTGCTTCCTTAACACATTAATGTTCCCTTTAAGATCAACCTTTTCAATCTTAATTTTACATAAGTCATGCCTTATTAACATCCACTTTGAACATGCACTTGTATAACTAGCATCACAATATTTGCATTTCATTTAGCAAACAGTTTTTTGGAATAATCGTTTCCAGCTTTACAAACATTTTTGATAAATGACATGGAACCCTTTGAAAATAGTAAACTTTGTTATTTTAAGAAGCTCCATTTTAAGATTATGCATGAGTAATATTGGATATATTTTACTGAGAATTTCAAACCATCTTCAACAAATAAAATTTTTTCTCAAAATCTTCAATTTTCAATAAAGCAACTCTTAATTATATTTGGATCATTTTTCAAAAAATATTTATGGCTAAGGTTTTCTGCTCTATCTCAGAAAAATATAAGCGATACACATTACAAAAAAGTGGAACTCTATAAATGAAAGATTAAAATGGTTAGAGCTTACATGAAATTTTTGAGTTTTACAGAAAATTAAAAAAGAACTACAAGTAAAAATAAAAACAAGATTCAGTTATTTTCTTAGCTTACATGACATTTCTGGGCTTCATCAGCCAGCACGTGCACAACAGAAGCAGGCCCTCCTCGGCCACCAAAGAGATCAATCTCATTCAATGCTTCCAAAGCAGCCTGACGTGAATAAAAAAAAAATGTAATAATTACAAAAGACATCTTACAACATTTTAAATGTTGATTTAGATACTATTTAATATATTGCAAATAATTATGTTTACCAAGTTATTTGGAACAGTTCTGAAGTTTTGGAATAAACATATTTGGAAAAGCATTTTATATTGATAATAACATGATCATTAACATTACTGTAAAACACAGTTACTGATTATACCTAAAAATTAAGCACTTATCATACAGTGTTAACAAACATAAATTAAAGTACTATATAAAAACATAAAATAAAATCAAAAACATGTAAAAAAGTGTAAGTTAAATGTTTTGTAAACCAAGTGAACTATGACTGGTCCAAGTTTGAATAAATATGGCCTTAACTGTAACTTTGTGACTTTGGATTATGTAAAATTAGTAATTAAATGATTCATAAGTTAAGTCAGGTAGAAACAAGAATTTTTGTGTAAGTACATTGTGGGAATTACAACTAGTAAAACCCATTTTACATATCACTGAAAAGTAAAGTAACTGAATATACACAGAACAGAGGCTCATCAGAGACAACAGATAGAGAATTTATTCAATTCTGCATGTGAACTAGACTTCACAAATGAATTTACAACATATGTACTTTATACATATAAAACCACATACTTGGTAATCTTCTCACTATAATTACACTTCAAATATAAATCAACAAACTGAAATAGTTCATAAACAATATTGTCAAAATATAGTAACCAATCAACCAATTAGCAGAATTTGAAATTTATTATATAAATTGCTAACATCTGGATGTCTATGAAGAAATTAAAAAGTTTAATTTATTTTTAAATAATTTCTCATCAAATTCTATACAAGATGAAAATTGGACCTGTTATAGTTAGAAGGTTATTCTCAGGTGCATTGATTATCAACAGGTAAGGGCAGTCTTACTAATAACTAAAGGTATATATACGAAAAGATTTACAGAGTTCAAATTGAAAATATTACTTGATTTAAGTTTCAGAAATGAGACTGAAGGAAGAATATTGTGTCTCTAGGTAGAGTTGGGTGATCTAACTGATTAATCTATATAATCTATTTACCCATGAGCAATGATTACATCAGTGTCACGAAAAGTAATTGAACAATTGAAAATTACAATTAAATTAATTGTCACAAAAATAGTCAACTTATCAAAATTAAAATTTCTGACTATTACTGATTTAGATTATTCCAACAGTTGATTACTCAAAATTCCAATTATATAAATCATCATGAAAATAATTAACTAATTTAAATTAAGATCTCCAATTGTTACTATTTTTGATATTCCAATTATCCAAGCAATCAAAATATTACAGTAGGTTTGCTTGTTATTAAGAATGAAGCTACATAATGGACTATCTGTGCTCTGCCAAATTTTAGTATTATAAGTTGTTGTTTTTCTTAGGTATGGCAAAGCTACTAAGGGTATCTGCTACCATAATCACTAATTTTGAACTGCTAACTTGAGAGAAAGCAACCAGCTGGAAGCAGTCACTGCCAACTTTTTTCCATCTTCTTCATCTTGAACTGCTTACTAAAGAGAAGGCAACTGGCTGGCACCAACTTTGTGGCGACACTAGTGGTATACACTTAGTCATAGTAACCACAGTAGAAAGTCCAAAGTCAATTGTCTTCTTCATATTTTTTCCCTTAACCTTTTTTTTGTGTGCAAAACCTTTGGACTGTGCAGTCTGTGCAAGAGAAGAATCAGCTTCTGTGTTTCATATAAGGAATTTGCGTGCTGGTGAATAGAGCTGAGAAGTTAGTTGTAATTGTTAATCAATTAATCAATAGTCTCATTAATTGATAACACTTGATTAATCATATGGTACAGTGTTCTTCACACCTTGGTAAATATAAGCAAATGAAAAAGTTGGTGGCAGTTACTGCCTCTCTTTGCCTTCCCTTTAGTCAGCAACTCCAGAAAAAAATGTTGGTGGCAAGTGCCTTTTCTCTCTTTAGTTAAAAAAATTTCCAGGATTTGTTCCGAGATTTCAGGATTTATGATTTTCAAATGGGATTCTTTGTGCCACTTTCAGAATCCTGGATATTCTATGTAGTTTAACAGCCTTTAGAACTTTGTCAGGATGTTGACAATTTCTATTAAAATATTACAGAATAAAAGCATGCAAACTATTTACATGGATGATAGAGGATCAAAAATAGAAGATCATGTATTTGTACCTTAAATTATACTTATAAACAAAAGTTACAGAGTATTTGTGTACACATATTAACCTGCTGATGCTGAGTCATGTGAATAAGTTGTTGAAAGTTAGCTTTGTCTGATACTAAGACTGATATTTTTTACATAGCAATACTAAAGTCTTAAGTTATTTTTATAATGGTTATACTAGAGCTTTTGAGTAATAATTGTAAGAAGTATTTATAAGTGCATTATTAAATGAAGTAAGATGGTATTCATGGTAGTACAGTAGCAGAAGTACAGTAGAGTTCGGAGAACTTTTGTTAAAGTGTAAGTAAATTTTATTTTTATGACAAGTTACGTAAAATAGCTTTGATTGTAATGTGAATTGCAGTCCTTTATTAAGGTTTTCAAGTGACAGTTTAAGTGTGTGAAGTTTCTGAGAAAATTAGGGATTACTTCTGTGAAATCTCAAACTAGCTTGACCCAAACCATTATTGAGAGGTGTAATCAGTTAAAGGTTACATGAAAAGTTTAACAACAGAGTAGGGACTATGTGAGATATCCACAGTCATTTCAATATGGTTAGATCCTTCTCCTCATAGTTCTTATCATCCTAAGGTGCTTAGAAGCTTGGAATTGAATTAATCACAGTGGAGTGCTCAATTAAGAAAATGTTAATAAAACATGATGATTTATACCATTAGAAATTGTAAATTAAAAATATTCTAGTTATACCATTTTACTGGGTGCTAAATGTCTTAGCAATAACCCCTGTCTTGAAACTTTAATACCAAAAATGAAGTTATGGGTAAAGTAAAAATTGAAAGTAACAATTTTTCAAATACAGACATACATCTATTCTTTATAAAAAAGCATGTTATTTTATGGGAAATATGATTCAGTATACCAATCAAAAGAAAGCCTAATCAGTAATATGTAAAGTGTAATAAAACAATCATTACAAAATTTAGTCTAAATAAGTAGATAAAAATATTTCCATCCTACCTTAACCATGCCTATTGAGCTGGCATTTAATTCCGGTAATCCATGATTAGTTTTGTCCCCTCTTTCCCAAATACCATAGTCCTAAAGAAAATGTAAGATACTCTAAATAACAAACACATAACTATCAAAAAAGAAAAGAGCTTAAGATCCACTATTACAAAACAAGATAACAACAGAAATGTCTGTACGGTATCATATCAATCCTGTGAAAAAGTTTATGTTGGTAAAACAGGAAGAAATTTAGATAAAAAACTCACAGTACATAAAAAGGATGTTAAAAATGTTGAAACAAGTGTTATTGTTTTACACATGAGAATCTTGCTCACCAAATTAACTGTATATCAGACAAAATAATGCATAAAACTATAAGTTACTTCAATAGAAGATTTGTGGAAAGTTCAGTAATCCAAAGATTGCCAAACTTTAACACATCTGATGGTCATTTTAAACCAAACCCCTTTCTTATGACTTGTGGTCTAAAGCAACTTGAAACTTTTAATATCAAATAAGGTGTGTGGGTGTTTAAGAAACAAAAGTTGAACTGAAGAGGACAAGTTAGAGTGCCAAAACTTGTTGTTCCATAACAATGGAACTTACCTTCATTTTAAATGACTTTACACAGTACTGTGTATTTACTACACATACTAAAATGTACCAGATAAAAAAAATTATGTGAAATAGGAAACATTTTCAAAAAACAAACAAACATCTACAACATACAACAGTCCAATAATGGAGAAAGACGTTTTTCAAAATGCAGTAACATCAATTTATTGATAATTAATTATTAAACTATCAAGTATACTAACTTTAAACAAAAATACGATATACATATCAAAGTTCCGCTTAAAACAACTGGAGTAAAGAGTTGAACCAGAAATACTTACAGGAACACAGTATGCAGATTCAATGTAAAAAACAAGGTTCTGAATAAATGCTACTTCATCTGTGTTGAAAATTATCTGCAATCCTGAATGCAAAATAAGCAAGAAAATTTATTGAGAATCAAGAGCAAATAAATATTTAGCAATATCTATGTGTATCAATAGTTATACAGTTTTACAAGTATATAGAAGACACACATCATGCAGAGAACCAAACTGACTAATTTTATGGTCCAAAAAAGCTCAAAATAATTCAAAGTGGTTACCACTTGTTATACATATACTTCAGGTTTGCAGGTTAATATAAAGAAGTGCAAGATTTTGATTGCCTCCTGTACATTTCATACTATAAGAATAGGCATAAGTTATATTATTGTAGCTTATAGACAACCTATTAAATTGAACCATTTACTTTGTTATAAGCAAAATACTGAAAACAAACAAGAAGGTATTACTCAATGTAAGGACTTAAAGATGTCACACAGTTAAAAACACAATAAGTTTGTATATATATTTAAGTGTCATAAAAATATAAGCTAAAATTAAGACCAAGTCATTTTTCGAGAATTTTTCATCATCCTGGCCCTGCAATCTCCCAAAGTCATTGCAAAAACCAGCCTTTGTGATCGTTTGGTTGAAAAATTGAGTCAGAAGCGAGTGACGTTACTCAAGGAAAATAAGGTCAGTCGATGTTGGCATCCTCTTTGTGCATGGAAAACTGTCAGTTTGTTATTGATTTTTTTTTCTGGACAAATTTCACTTTACAAATGTCATGAATACAGTTATTCATGAGTAAACAACTATGGTTTTTTGCTGTTTTGTTGCTCAACCAAGGACCTAGGATGGGACCACATTGTATTTGGAATTATGAGGAGATAGTGGACCACCTTCCATGAACAATATACGAAACCAACATTGATCAAAGAGAATGGCCATGAACCCCCCCAACCAGATAGCTTCATGTCAAATCTGAACAGGAATTACGAGTAGGCTACCTTGAAGGTTGGTGCCACTCCTACTGACATCTGGGAAAAACATCCAGGGACCCAAGAAGGAGGACCCCCAACTTTGCCCTCTTCTCCGAGAGTGGAGGAACACACACGAACACTCTGGAGGAAAAGCTTCTGTCCACTACCCCAGTGACTGGAAACTGGGGTGGTAAGGACTCTCAAGCTCCACCAGTAGAGTCTGGGGAGGTAATACACATTGGTGAGCCCTAAGGAACAGTGCTCTGGAAACTGTGCAATAGGTGAACCAAGTTCCCTACATTTTTAAAAGCAAATTGACCCCAATTTAATCAACCTGAAGATTGGCAGTAATGGGCAGAATCAACTTTAGCTTTACTCATGACAGTCCATGAGTGGCAGTCCATAATAATAATATAATACAATCTTGTAGGTGCCTAGATGGTCTTATGTAACACCCCATTTCGACAAAGCCTGTTGCAACCTATAGTAATTATAGTGAAAGTAGTTGCTAGTAAGGAATTGAAAAGAGAAAGCATACTTGCCTGAGCAACACTCACCACAGAGTAGGATCCAGTGAAAAATTAAAGAAATGCTGGAAAAAAAGTAGAGTATATGATTGAGAAAAATATTATCCTCTGGTAAAAATCTAACAAATTTGGTCAAATTAGCTACAGGGGTTAGCCAAAAACCCTCAAAAGAGGAAACTGCCAGATCATGTAAGTAATGAGATAGGAAAGTATTAGGAGTAATCCACATACCAGACTGCACAATGTCCTCCAGAGGGAAAATTCAAATGGGCGGCCATTGACAGAGATATGACAAATCTGGTGAGACATGACACACAAAAGATTCCTCTCCTGTAACGATAATCCATTATAGGCCTTGTGAATCAACTTACAAAGCCACCTCATTAGGGTAATTGGAGATGAATAATGGGAAAAAGAAGGATTCCCATGAATGAACAATCAATTCATACCACCTTGAAATGAGTTAGTTCAAGCTACATAACACTTGAGGCCCTAACAGGACATAACAAACATTCAGGACTTGGGCAGTCCTAAAGGTGAGAAATGCTGGCAAATAGATTGGTGATATGGATCTTTCCCCTTCCCTAGCTGTCAGAGTCTTGGACAGAAAGGACCTATTGTGGTCAATCAGGACAAATGTGGACTGATAAAGAGTCTGAAGCATGGGAATTGCAAACAATTCCAACCAATGATGTCCACAATCCAATAATAACAAAAAATACAATTTAAGAGAAAAGTGAAACAAAGAACACGAGTCTAAGGGCTCAAAAGGAGGATGAGACAATTCATGTAAAACAACTGTAAAATCCTAATTTGTTAAGTGAAAAGGTCATTTGGATCGAAAAATACGAAGGGTTTTGAATAGACCTGAAAGTACTAAGGATTCAAAAAATCTTCCAAAATTAGGAATACCGAAAATAGTGGATAAGGATGCCTTATATAAAGCAACTGTAAGAGAAGCAAGACCTCTCTAAAATACCCAAGTCATAAAATGGGATATGAGAGATAATTTAGGATGAAGAAGATTGAAATTCCTTTTAAGATACCACTGACTATAAGTATTCCATTTCCACAGATAAACAGCTGTGGTTGACCTACAGAGAGATTTAGTTAAATACAGAGAAATCGTAGAAGTTAAACCCTTAAGATGGGCAAAGGACCACATACATTCCCAGCATGAAAACCGAGTTTCTGAACACCTGGGTGGACAATGTCTGATCAAGGTTGTCTCCGATTGCCAATGTGGAAGATGAAGACATACCTGCAAATACCGAATAAGCGGAAACCACGTTTGAACTGGTCAATATAGTGCAACCAAGATAACTTGATAGCGAGTGGACCGAACTATAATCAGAGACCAGGGCAATAGCCAAGTTGGGGAAAGGCATACAGATGTAAACCCGTCCAGTTTTGACTGAACACATCTTCTGCCAATGCTTGAGGATGAGGTACTGGAAACCAAAACTGAGAGCAAGTCCACTGAAAAACCTTGTGATGCATCATCCATTCTGTTGGAAGAATCCAGTTGGATTGAGACAAGTGATCTGCAATTAAATTCATTACTCCTGAAACACAACATGCTAAAAGACTGATATGATAGGAATGAGCCTAGTAGAGAAAATCCAAGGTCTCAAGAATGTGTGTGAGCCTCCTTGACAAGAAATCTGAGATACCACTATTGAATTGTCAGAATGTAACATGACAATTATCCCCTTCAAGAGAGACATACCTTGAACGATTTAAATTCATTACTCCTGGAACACAACATGCTGAAAGACTGATATGATAGGAATGAGCCTAGTAGAGAAAATCCAAGGTCTCAAGAATGTGTGAGCCTCCTTGACAAGAAATCTGAGATACCACTATGGAATTGTCAGAATGTAACATGACAATTATTCCCTTCAAGAGAGACATACCTTGAACAGTTTAAATTCATTACTCCTGGAACACAACATGCTAAAAGACTGATATGATAGGAATGAGCCCAGTAGAGAAAATCCAAGGTATAAAAACAAGGTCTCAAGAATGTGTGCCTCCTTGACAAGAAATCTGAGATACCACTAAGGAATTGTCAGAATGTAACATGACAATTATTCCCTTCAGAGAGACATACCATGAACTTTTGCCCGATGTACTGCAAGGAGTTCGAGAACGTTGATATGGAGGGTAGACTCGACTTCAATCCAAATGCCCCAGAACTCATGACTTTTAAGATAAGTTCCCCATCCCTGAAGAGATGTGTCTGTGAACAGATGGATCTCGGCACGAAGTAGTGGAATGGGTACCCCAACAGTAGTGCTGTTACGATCCAACCATAATTTGCAATCGATGATGTTGCTCCTGAGTAATGAGACAGGATGATCCAAAGGATTGGAAAGCATGATTCATTGACCATGCAGTGATTACTGAAGAGACCTCATATTAGTTCCTTCCAAAATAATGAAAGGCTTGAGGGATTCTCACATCTCCAATGGAGAGAAAATCATCTGACACACCCAGAAGGATGAGATATTGCATTGGTGACAGCATATATTTCTTCAATCTGATAAGAAAGCCTGCTTTTGTGGCTTCTGAAAGAACAACCTGAAAATGTTGTTCTGCTATTTGTCGGAATGATGACAGAATAGTGTGTGTACAGTTGCAAGGAATATAGATGACAAGAAAAAACTCGAAGAATTATGCAGAAGGCATAAGGTACTGGCTGATGCAAGTCCAAAAAGTAGAGCCTTGAACTGCAGAACCTGACCTTTGTGCATAAATCTGAGAAACTTCCGGGAAGATTCTGCTATGGGAATATGGAGATAAGCATCAGTAACATCAAACTTGGTCATCCAGAGCCCTGGCATAAAGTGCCATCATAGGTTGAGAAAGGATTCCATAGTAAAATGAAGAGGATTTGAAATTGGTTAAGTGAAACAGATAGATGATTTGATGTCAATCTTTAGTCTTCTTGAGTACAACAAATAAATGGGAATAAAATTCCCAGAAGAACTGGATCAACTCTCTACTTCTGTCATTTTGACTAACAACTCTCTTATAGCCTGGGAATGAAGCTCCACTCCTCGTGAATATATTGTAGGTGACAAGGCAACTGGTTGTGCTAATAAAGGTGAGGGGTGATGTAAATTGAATGACCAACCCTGAATTCAGATCATGTAAACATAGTCTTACTGCTCCCCCACCCATGGGATAGACATCGACGCTGTTGTCGACAGTCCATCTGAGCCGAAAATCCTCAAGAATACAGACAGACCTAGAATCTGAAGCAGGGGGGTCAGGAAAAACCAAGAGCTGACTCTCCCAAATTAGTGCCAGAAAGGCAAAAAGTCAGCAACAATAAAGAAGAATGTAAACAAACTGAATCAAATCTTGATTCTAACATCTCTAGAACTCCAGCAAACAACCTGGAATGGAGAAAAAAAGCTTCCCCTAACTCCCAGAGGGCAGAAGACAGTAAATGAACACTTTTTAACAAAGAATCTCTACCCAATAAATTTCAACAACAAACCAGCCAGGAAACCAGAGAAAGAACTGAAGAAGATAATCTGACTGAGTTAGTCATCAGCAAAATCTCCAACTTGTCCTGAAACTGCTGAGGGGAACATCAGAAGGCTTGCAACAAAAGTTTAATTGAAGATAAATACCTCAGGACAGTCGTGAGAGTAAGATGAATCTGAGAAAATTGTGATATGTTTAACCCTATCACCCCAGGTATTCTTTACTGCGCATGACACAAGGTTTTAATGTCTTACATGCAAAATTTTATTATACTACTTTCTGTTTATGTTATACCAATTAGAATAGCATAAAATCTTAGCTAATAATCCATATTCTAATAGTTTAAGTTCTTAATTCTCAAAAGCAATATTTTAAAAAAATCCTGAACTTCCACTAGTATCACCCATGTGACACATTTTGTCTCATCATCCCAGTTTTATCCATCACCCCTTGAAAATGTACGAAATTAAACGTAAAATACTTTCTATAAAATCATTATTGTTCAGACAAACCACACTTTTTAGTCTTCAATTTTGTTTGGTTACAGAGCTAACAAATACAAAATCAGACCCCTCCTGCTACACCCACCTGTCACATCCTCTCTTTCACAATTCATTGTTAGCTCTCTCTTATGTTTCATTATATATTACCTAATAGAAAGTCAAGGTTTTAATCTATCAAATGATGTATTGTATAATGATGTGTTCTGAACAGAATATTGTCAATTTCACTCAGAGTACAAGATTGGTCCCATGTGCAAGTTAATGGCTAGTTTGGATGAATTTGTAATGGCTCTTGTCATATAGTTAGAAAGCCAGACAAATTTTGAGAGTTAGGGGAAATTGCCTACTTTTTGTATGTTATTAGTCTATGTTCTTTAGTGCATTATTTAATTAAATAAAATTATTAGATTCATTATTATTAGTACTATAAAAAGTTAGGGTTAACTCTCTTCAAAACCCAATGGCAAGAAAAAAAATTAGTTAAGTATTTTATTTTTTGTTTTTCATATTTATTCTTTACTTATTATTATAAAAGTAACTAAAACCTAAAAAATATGGATCTTTTTAAGTTATTTATTAGATTAGGCAAAATAAGTAATAATAATAATAATATAATTAAAATGGTTCACGAGGCATGCATCGAGCAACTCATGGGTAATGTAATTTAATAATGTAATGTGAGTTGCATATTCTCCGAGTGATTTACAACTTTTTATGGCATGGAAAGTAGTTAGACACAGTTCAAAGGGCAATAAAAAATTAAAATTTAATTATAAATAGATGTATAATGTTACGAACTTAGAGTTACTTAGGATAAACAAACGTAGTTTCATGTAACAATTTGAAGTCATTCTAGAAAGAAAAAAAAAAGTTAATTTAGGTTTATTTCGATTTCTTTTTTGGTGGTTACGAGGTCAGTCGAATTGACCGAGATAGGGTAGAGAAAATAACATATAAACTATGAAAAAAACGTTTGAAATTCATATAGGAGGTTTCAGGGATTACACAAAGGAAATTTGAGATAAGGAAAAGTATTTCAAATTTTAACATGAAAATTATTTTGCACATGGACCATTCAAAACAAATACTCAATATATTCATTGACAGATCTTTATTTTCCTTTATTAAAAATACTTCACTAAGAAATATTACTTTTGTAAGTGAAAGACTTGTAATATTAACTGAAAAACTGCCAAATTTTGTGACGATATACCCATTATATTTAGATTTATAAGTATTAAATCTATAAAGACTTTAAGTGAGTACAAAAAGGTCACGAGGTCGGTCCAATAGACCAAGCTCATATTGAGAGTGTTAAAGTAAACACAGGTTCCATTCAAGACAACCCACAGGTCCAAAAAGGGAGTCCATTCATTGAGAATTTAATATACCTCCTCCTGGTGATGATAAGCCAAAGCATATTGTTCTAATAAACGTGGGGGACCCATCATAGCTATCTCATCACGTAACTGAGTGGCAAATCTCCCAGCATGAACAGTAATATCAGAAGGAGGAAAAACCAAGTAGTCATTTGCTGTCCTTGCTGCCAACAAGGAAGGGGGAAAGTCAAATGCAATATTAGAAACCCCCAAAACCTCACAAACACGAGTAACTAACTAAAGAAAAGGGGCTGGAGGTGGCTGATCAAAATGATCCTCTGTAGAGGCCGACCTAGTAAAAGAAGGAGCCAGAAAAAATGAGTCTACATTCTCCCCAGCTGGTCCGGGTCATTTGCAAAAGCTACCTCACAACCACCCAGATAGACACCCTCAGTCCGCACATATGTGTCCATCTCACCATGGATCATATCACAGACAGCCTCGACTGAGAGTGACCCCTCCCCTGGTCACTGACAAATACTAGAGAACAGAGATGGAAGAGGAGAGAGTTGAATGGCCTCCATAATAGAAACATTAATTCAGGAAGTCATACAATTTGGGTTTGTGGGTTTTTTTGTTTTTTTTATTATTATTATTAAAGTAATTTATAAATATATGAAGATATAACCATAGTAATGCAAACCACCTTCAAAGTTGCAAATTGTGAATAATCCCAACACTCCTGTTTATAGAAACAAATGCTGAATGCTTTGTCGAGAAAAAGTGATTACATTATCTGAATGAGGTGCTTATATATAGTATCTAGATAGAGGGCACATTGAAGTTGGTGGAGAATTTTGCAAATTAGAATTTGCCAAGGGCATTCGAGTGGGGTATAAAAGACTGGAGCAAGTGTTTTCAATGCTTGGATAGGCAAATAGTTGAAACCCTAGAGATCGAGAAATAGCTATAGTGTTAGCAGAGGTAAGTATGTTTTGGAATTATAACATGAATATTGAAGAATTTTAAAGTAATGTTATAGACAAAGACCAACTGAAAATTTGAGTCTTGTTATTACCACTTTGAAGTAATTTCCAATTTGCTTTGAAATTGAAAACAAGTTACAATTTATTATATCATTAACATTAATCACCATTTGCTTTGCACACAAGATGAGTCAAATACTTAAGGCCATTAGACAAAAAAGCTCTGCTGTGATACAAACCTGATGCAGTCATCTGAGCAAGTGTTAGTAGGTAAAGGGAAGTCGCATCAAGTTGGAGATGTCCCCACTCTTTGTCTCCTACAACTGTAGCTCCACTAGTAGAGCTGTATTTGGCATGGAAACAGTCTGTGGTTGCTTGAGTTTCCTTAAAACGTTCCAGTTTCTCTTTCTGCTTCATCATGGACATCAGCAACCCTCTCATCAGCTTCACACAACTCTAACAGAATCATAAAACAATTAATAAAGAATGCAATTTTGTACAATAACCTTCTCTTTACATTCATATAACACAAATTTCAGAAAAATGTTTACGTAAACAAAAACTTTAATTTATCATTTCCAATATCATTTTTTCAACATTTACTAGAGCATCTTCATTTGATTCACTCAAAGATCTATCACTCCTTTCTATGCTATCTCCAGTACAAGATACACCCTAAACAAACATGTCAATATACCTACTTTGTGAATCCCTAATTGCAAAATCCTCAGAATCCTTTCACTCCCTGTATTTCTAAAGAGTCAAAAGCTCAAACATTTAAAAATTGTTATCAATATAAAAATATATATTCTTTTCTGTCCTTAGACCTTCCATCATTTTACACAAAACAAACATCAAAATATTTCTCCTCTTCCTAATCAATCATAACCTTAACTTATCTCCTTTTCTTTGTCTAACTTGCTTTTTTTCTCTCCTAATTTCTGTGATTCCACAATAAGTAAGCCGCTACAAGTGTCTGTTTCAGTTTCTTGGAAACTACAATTTAATCCACTATTTTCAGAACCTTTCACTCTTTACATTTACATTTATGGGAACAGAAAATTTTTCCAAGTTCGTCAACACATGCACAATCATCACTACTAGTAGATCTGTGAGATATAGAATTTTGCAGGCACATGAATATATTTAAAAAGATGACTGGAGTATGAAACAAAACAAAGAAGCACTAGATGAACCAAATCAACATTTTCTTTTTCTAATGTTTTTGCAAGACTTTTCTGTACTGGTTCTGTTCTAGCTAAAACTGCCAATACAGATTTCTTTAACTCAATGATATGAATATGGAACTATCCCACCCATGCATTTATCACACCAAATAAATTATCACTACTTAATCAACAATGAACAAGAAAACAATTAAAGAACTTAGAAATATCATAAATCCTAATTATTGAAAAAACAAAAAACTAGAATTCTATAAAGCAAAGAAAAAAATTCTAATCTGTTAACAATGCAAATTTTTAAAATACCACAAAGTTAAACCTTGCAAGCATAAAACGTTGAAAACTACGAAAAAAATATTAATTATTCAAAAAATCTTAAATTTCAGAGAAATAAATAAATTTATTTTACTTAAAACTTAAACAGGGGTAAGATCATGCATTGCATTAAACAGAAAGAATAACAACAAAAACAGGACAAATTATATGTATAAAAACTAAAAAGTATGCCACTAAAGAGTAAGCCCTACTTTATCAGGAACCAAGAGTGCTTACAAAACTAATAAAAAAAAGGTGACAGAACACAAATAACAACAGAGGACAATCTAGAAAAAAATCAGAATATCAAGAGAGAAACATTTGAATTATTCAATAAACAAAACTTATCCACAAGTGGTTAAGAGACTAATAAAAAAAAGGGTTGCAAACAACATATTTTTGCCAAAAAATTTTTAAAGGGTAAAAAAATTAGAATACTGTAATCTTAATGTGAAAAATAATTATGATTAGACTCAAACAGCTAAAGCCAAAGAAAGATGTAATTCCAAATGGGACTTGTATAACAAAGTCGGTGCTACTATAGCTTGAGGTCTACCGCCATATGTCGCCTACCCAGGTCTATCAAACATGTATAAAAATGTATCAAATTAAGTGTTTATCGCTAAAATAAAT
>NW_013667391.1:192613-198707 GCF_000517525.1 Limulus polyphemus | reverse complement strand
CGCTATAGTGTGGTAGACCTCACGCTATAGTAGCACCACAAAGTCTCTGTTAAGCCCTTTTCCAAACAAACAGGGAATTTGTTATATGGAGAAATTATTTTACTTTTGTTGGCAAAAATGTTTTTGTCACAATCTTGACAATGGATGGATATTTCTGATAGCTAGTTTCTTATATACAATGGTTTTGTGTGTTACTTAAAACATAAGTGTTATGAGCATTCTCTTTCACCAATGTTAATCTTCTTGTATCTACAGGTTACTTTGTAAACTACACCTTTCTGATGTATTAGAGGTATTTATGTTTTAAAGTTAATGAGCAACGGATTGTTCAGTACAAAAAATAGCATAACAGAATAATTGTTATAATAATTGGAATTGTTATTGATACCCTGATTTTACTCTTGAGTTCTAAGACTTTTTGCTAATTTCTTCTTCATGTTACTGTTGTTTCTAAGTTAAGTTTGTTAATGTTTATAGAGATAACTCACTGATGAGGTCTTAAATGTGTGTTAACTGTTTCATTCATATGACTTAAGTTTTGAAGATATCTGATTATATTAAAACAATCTTGTATGATGTCATCATTGAGTGAAAGTTCAAATGTGACTGATATCAAACCTTGGATACTATAGTTGAGGTACCCTGGAAAGAAGGGTTTTTGATACTCCTGAATTTTCTATTTTGATTTGTGGATAAAACTGGATGATTATCCCATCAGATGATATGATCAGTCTGGTAGTTGTGTTCAGCTGAGATAAAGGTTTTGGAATGAAGTGGTCTAGTAACATTTCTATGTTCTTTTAGCCTGTTTCCCATAGTTTTGCTCTTAGAAGCATTTCTACTGCTTACATATTGCTAGCACATATGTATCTTTAAGATAAGTTGAATTTAGCATATGCTATTACTTAAATAACTCTCTTTTTATGAAAAAAAAAACAAAAATTGCTGTGTTTTCAGTTACTAGCCTTTTTGGACATTAGATAAAAATACGTAAACTTTAGGCAATTCCTCAGTGACCAAACATAGTTATCTCTATTGTTTCTCACCTGTTCCAGCTCATAGGTTTTAGCCCGATCCTCATCCAGGTCAGCATTTTTTCTGTATGCCTGGGCTAGAGCCCAAACAGCCATAATAGAATAAACATTATCTCGAACCCAGGCATGGTCAGTATATGCTCCACTTGGCAGTAGTCCAGTCACAGGATTCTGCAGAAAAATACCATTTAGTGTAGTATTTATGTAAGTGATAACGAACTGTATTAAAAAAACAAAAAACTGTCATATAGCACTAACACCTGTCAGAAAGCTAATTATTTCAAATACAAACATCAAAGCAGGTCTAAACTTTGTTGCTAATTATGTCCACCTCAAAATGTTGTATTTTGACTCTTCCCAAAGCATAATGCACCAACACCACTATACTTGAATTGTCTGATATTACTTTGAAGAGCATGACACAGATTGTGTTAATTTTCCTTAGAAGACATAATGGGGATCGAAATATTACATTCCCAATGAATTTAACTTTGCTTGAGGAATTTCATCTTATTAGTTGGCTTTCCCAATCGAGAATGAATGGTCCATCTGTATTCCTTTAGTTATGATCAATGAAAATGAACATATTGCATGAATTAAATAAAAAAAAATTGTGAGGAAATGCAACTTCACATGGGGAAATGTAATCTTTCTGATAGCCTTCCCTTAAATGAATGTAATTTTATTTTCTATCCCTATATAATCATTGGATCTCAATCAACTGAACATCTCGAGTTAATCTTGAATGCTGCATTTATCACTTTAACTTCAGTGTATCTTTCAATCTTACTGATGTCCATACTCCATAATAAATGAGCTACAATTGAACAATACACTTTATGACATCTTGTAGTTCATGCTGAATTGAATTTATGTTATAATTTTAGCAAAAGATGGTCCAAATTGTAAAAAAGTGGTCATTTAGAATTAGAGCTGAGTGAATTAATGAATTACCTATGAGTAGCAAACACAATGATTACTGTCTTGTAAACTAATTGATTAATGCCCACAAAAGAATCAAAATTGTTTCAGATTATTCCAACAACTGATAAATCAAAATAACAATGAAAATAATGAACTAATTGAAATTTGTTGTTTTGATTGTTCCAACAATCAATCAAAATTACAATGAAATTGATTGTAACAAAAATAATCAACTAATTGAAATTAATGTTTCAAATTATCTACTGTTTTTGATCAGGATGACTATCCAAACAATTGAAATATTACCATTATGCTTTTTTGTTTACATAGTTAAGCACAAAGTTACATAATTTGGGGGTAGGGGTGCCTTGCAATTTGAAGGTCTCAATTTTAGTTATTTTGTTTGGTTGTTAAGCACAAAGCTACTCAATGGGCTACCTTTGAGCTCACCACAGGTATCAAAACCAGATTTTTAGAATTATAACTTACTGCTGAGTCACTAAGAGGAAAACCTAGAGTTCAATTCCCATTGCCATGAAACTTGCTCAGCCCATCTTTATCATTGCAAAGCTACAAAGGCTATCTGCCACTATCACTAGCTTTGAGCTGCTTACTAGGTGGAAGGCAACTGGCTAGCAACACCCAACACCAGTTATTTGGCTAAAAGTGTTATTTAAAGTGTAAACTAACTTACTGTTTCTTTATACATTGTTTCATACTTATAATTGGGTAACTGTATTTTTTAATGCTGTATAGACAAGAGTGGATTTGGAAGAGGGAGGAATCTAAAGGTCTAGAGCCTCACCATTTTTTCAGTAAATAAAGAGCTGTATTCTTTAATTTTATATAAGCAGGGATGAATCTACAGGAATCTTGAAGACCTAACTCCCTCCACCCATTTTTTTAAGGAATTAGTAACTATCATTTAATGTTGTACAACAGAAATAGGTGTAAAGAGCAAACCCCCCCACTATTTTTTTCAGAAATTAACAACTATATTATTTAACATTATATAAATATACATAGATCTAGGGAGATCTAAATCCCCTCCATTTGTTTTTCAAATATTAAAACCACCACTGGACATTTTTAATCTACCTTATAGTGGAAAAAAAAAAAAGACAATGAAAAATTTCCATTATACAGATATGGTAGAAAACAAGTGCCACAATATATATTACAGTTATGGTCAAAGTTTTGAATCACCCTAGAGCTTTAGGAGCTGAAGGGCAGAGTAATCCTTTAAATTCCTCCATACAGCCTTTAAATCTAACATAATTCAAGGGGCAAGATTAGATAGTTCTAGGGTGATGCAAAACTGCTGTAAGTTAAATGTTATTAAGTATGATTAATATAAATCACTTGTAATCAACTTAATAATAATAGTGAACTTGGCTTCAAACTTAATAAAAACCATGTGAAAATAGTTGAAACTTAATAAATTTCAGTAAGTGGTATTTATCCCAATGATATATTATCACATTTAAAGTATTTATAATGTATTTTTTCATTTATTATTTAACATGATTAAAAACAAAATTATGTTATTTCAGACATGATACTCATTGACACTGTGTGACAATTATGTTAAACTTAAACTTAGTTAATACCTTCACTGTGGCTAGAACATACATTTCCCAGTGCAAATTTCTCCCACTGTCATTCAAAATTACCACACATGTTGTATGGGAGTAAAATGAGTTTGAAAGTATTTATTGGCATCACACCTAACATTGATATATGGTTCCCTCTATGTTTCCCACTTAGCCCTTCAGTAACTACGATGCCTAAGTAGAATGTACAACAACAACTGCATGCCAACCATGACCACATCGCAAGAATGGCAAGTAGTAGTCCTAATTAAAATGTAAATATGCTTGATGCACTTGACTCAGATAGATTAAAAGACAGTGAAAGTGAGTCAAGTGGTGTTCAAATACGTGATGATGAAGAGGCAATGAGACAAGAGGATGCTAGCTCTCCATCTAGTGATGATGAACCTAGACCCAGCAGAGAATGGTGTCGACATTGGGAAACATTTGTCCCAGTTGAACTGAAGTGTGAGGGGATGGGAGCACTCGGAAATATACATCCCAGCCGCAGTGAACGGGTTAATCTTAAAATTAAAAGTTAAACTTAGTTACAGAAAAGAAAAAAAATAACTACCTGATGTTCAAGTATTGTTCTATATACTATCCGTTGGTAGTAGTCAAGCCTAACGCCTGAATTACTTCTGCTTCTCATTTTGACGTTCAAAATTTAATTACAACTTATATCAATGAAGTTTTAATGTTGCGCTACGTTCTAGAATAGATTAACTTAAAATAAAACAAGTGTTAAGCCTAACGTCGTAAATTGAGATATTTCTAAATTTATATTTAGCAGTCATCAGTAGACTATACTATAGCAGTCACGTTGATGGTATGATTTAAAATAAGACTATTAATATTTTCTTAAAATATTCATACAAATGTTTAGCACTTCGGGAAAAACTTTTCCTAAATTTAAATACATTATTTTTTCCAAATAGGTACTTTTAAAGTATTCGCTTAGGCTTTACAGACGCAAAGCGACCTCTTATATTTTATTTTACTTTGAAATTCAGTTCAAAGAAATTTCTCTATTATCTTAACATTTTAATGATGTTATTAATTTCGAAAGGTACCTTTCATATACATTCTGACATTCATAATCATAAAAAAACACGTTATAACTCTTTAATACTTCCAAGTAAAATAATTTAAAACGTATACAAAAATGCAGTACGGAAAAGTAATACTTACCACAATCTTTTGAGTTTCAATTTTATGCTTTTGGTATGTTACTCTATTAACATTATGTGTCCAAGTTCGCAGTTATTATGCAAATTCTGAAACACTTCATTTAAAAACGTCTTCCTGTTTAATAGTTGCGATATCCAGATATATTATGTTTCAAACAGTTAAGCTGCAAATTCAACATATCATGAGAAGACTTAAAAAGAAATGTTTTATCGAGAACGAATCAAACATAGGCCAGTGAAATGGAAAAGAATAAATACAGTTGTGAGATGAAATCAACAAAAACACAGTTTTTATTGTGGTAAAACAATAAAACAGATAACTTTCAAGCTTCACTAATCTCTACACTTTATTACTTACACAGCCAGTTCCTTTGCTAAATTTACTTCGCTACTGGAGAAAGGGAGTAAGATGTCTTCACTTGAATAAAACAGGACTGCATGAATATTGCGATTCCAAACTAAATTCAAGTAAGCCTTGTTTCGATATCTCACAGTGGCCATAAATAGTCATTTTACAAAAAATATCTTTATATAAAATTACACAATCCAGAGATCACTCGGGTGTTATACACCATAGGCACTATTTTTGCCGCTCGTCTTAATTCGAATACGTATACATCATTCCGAAATCTAGGTATAAAATAAATCATTTTGTTTCTTTACAAAAGGGAAAGTATGTTGCACAAACAGTTTATGCATATTTTCTACTTTAATAACGAACCCCACAAATAACTGATTTAAACACTCTCATAGTTCTGATTGGTTCCACTCTTTGAATCACAATCTTGTATATTTATCTGTAATGCCTAGGTTATCTCTAATTGAATGGAACATACCTTTTTTCTTTGAATCTGAGTGTTAATTAAGAGAAATTCATCTACACAATGCTCTGTGGCCGAGCGTGATATACTAGTTAGCGCGCGATACTGTAGATCGGAAATTCGAAGGCGCGCTTTAAATACGTTGCATGAGTGTGTATTTCTTGACACAATGTTTTTGTTGTTATTTCATCAAGATATTTTCCTCTTAACTGCATTTTAAGCTGCATTCTTTCTTCCTGTCTGGTAGTGTGTTTTATTTGTCAGTTGTTTAATATTTCCTTAGATATTTGTTTTGTAAAAAAATAAAACATTCCATGGTTTCTTTGTAAATTAATGTCAGAGAATTAACAATGATCCAGATGCATAAACAACAACAAACAAACAAACAGCAGTTATTGTTTGAATTTCAGGTGTGTTTGATAGCTACAATTTTGTGCTTGTTTAAATAGGTCTGTTGTTGATGGTCGATCATTCTCTTTGAATATATGTATATATATATATATATATATATATATAATATATATATATATTTA
>NW_013667391.1:190592-192592 GCF_000517525.1 Limulus polyphemus | reverse complement strand
TACGTGTTTGTATAGTACGTACAACTTTTAGTTGTGTTCGTTTAATTAAGGTACGTCGTTGTTGTATAGGTCGATACTATCTCTTCTATATATATATATATATATATATATATATATATATATATATATATATACAATTATTTTTCTAAGGACTGTTTTTATCTGCTTCAGTTCTCCATAAAAAAATACATATCAAATGTTTTAGACAGTGATGTAGTACTAAATTTCATAGGGTCCCCTGCAAAAATGTTTCCGGCATATGATGTCATCAAGAGGGTAAATACCTCATATTTGAAAGTTGATTTACATTTTTGTAAGTCCATTTATAACTAAAAATTAATTATTTGAGACTACTTACTTGCTTCCATTAGTAATAAAATGAATGCACGTATATTACTGAGAGAAAACACGCAACTGAACTTTCTTTTAATTAAGCAGCAAGTTGAAAAAAACAACTGAGTATCATATAAATAATACTTTAAGTCGTCTTCAACTTCAGTTTTAGCAACAATAAATAGTGTCCAAACAATGTTAACAATTTTGATTTTATAATGTATTGCACATCTGGTGTATTGTGAAAATGAAGAACTAAAAAAGCGAACTTTGTTTAAAATCATGTAAATAATATGCCTTTTAAAAATGTATGTGTTATCAACTGTAAAATGTATTTCATTAAGTGTTTTAATAGCATGTTGTGTATCTTAATAACCAAGTGAAATACGGCAAAAAAAATCACAATTTTAACGTTCCGACACCTGTTATCGACCTGTAGCGGCCGTATGGTGCCTGACTCCAGCTCCTGGAGGAAAATGACAGAATACAAGTGGACACGTGAAACCACAAACAACCAGAGTGTTCGCTGGCATTCTTAGGGTTTGTTATGAAAGAAACCTAATTTTGGATGTAGACTGACAATATTCTAGTCTCAGGATTCAACTCTAATTTCAGATGGAGATTTTTGACAATTTTGTGGTCATAAGAGTCAGTCAGTATATCAGTCCATCGCCTTACATTCATCTTCTTTATACATAACTACACTACCTACGTTTCTTTGTTAGAGGGCATGATCACAATATTCTTGTGGTTTTCAAACGTATTCAGGACTTGTCGTTTTGCTTTATTATGGTTTAGAGATAACTTATAAGATATCTTGCTTCATTTCCACTGTTTGTTATAGTTGGATGATTACTTAACGGCATCTTAGATACCAATAATCATCTAAACTATCAGAGTATTGCAGGGAATCATTGTGAAATTAAGCCTTTTTTTTCAGTAGTGTGATACACTCATTAGTGAGTTCTTTATTTGAGGCATTAACAACTTCGGTGACACGTTTATAGATAAACAGTTTTATGTTTTATGTTCATTAGTGGCTAAGTGTTAAGTCTGAAGGCTTATTACGCTAGAATCTGGGTTTTGATACTCGTGGGTGGCACGGTATAGATAGCTTACTGTGTAGCTTTTCGCTTAACAACAAACAAATAAAATATTATGCTTAGTTTTAAACACACAATAAAAAAGTCTGGTTTACATAGATTTTTTTTGCTGTTGTTTCAAAGGTTTGAAGACTTTTGGCACACATAAGATTTCTGTGTGTTACTTCGAATTCGTTGTTGTGTCTGTATGTTACTTTGAGTTCATTGTTGTGTCTGTGTGTTACTTCGAGTTCATTGTTGTGCGTTGGAACTTTTTAGTAAAATTCATAAACTTATCACATTTCTTTCATCTCGTAACAAGGTGCACAGAGGGAGTTGGGATGGTCAAGCCCCTGTTTTCCTGCTCTTATGCCCCCAAAAGTGCCAATTTTTTGTCACTCCTAAAAAATTGTCAATAACTACGAAAAGATACACTGGTTCCACACCTTGCTTGTTGCGAGTTATTAGGAAAGAAAAAAAAATTCTGGTTTAAAATAAATGTAACACAGGGTCTTTTATGACTTTACAGTAAAATAATAATAATTGTAACATGCTATTAAGTGTTAATATGGAAAATTCTTTGTT
>NW_013667391.1:176540-190007 GCF_000517525.1 Limulus polyphemus | reverse complement strand
AGCTTTTAAAATAAAACCATAGGCAGCAAAATATTTCAAAAAAATATGTATCATAATGAACAAAATACTAATAACAGGTAGAAATAGCAATAATAGTGATAGTAGATCTACTTAGAGATAAACATTAAGTGTTGGAATTTGATCTAAAACAAAAACAAAAATGTATTTTTTTTTTCAAGTTAAGAGCTAACGCTAGTTATGGAATTTCAAACTACGCTCAAAAGTGGATCCAGTAATTTATTCGGGGGTTGGGGGGCAGCTGGTAAGAGCACCAACAATGATTGAAGAGATCACTGAAGACTGGAGGAGAAGTTGCGAAACGCAGCCAGAGGTGTTCTCCTCGTTAAATTGTCAGTATGGGGGTACTCTTCGGGAAATTTTTTAAAATAAGACCTTTTGAGGTGTATTCTCAAGCAAAATTTCAAAAGTATTGTCTGCATTAAAACTAGACTCCTTGTGGAAAAAAAAATCATTACCAGTTGATGTTTATCCGTGAAGAAACGATATGGGGGTATTCTCAGGTGAAACTGATTTCTGGATGAGTAATGGGTAGAACTACTTTTGCCAGTATTAGCACCACAACAGTTTTCTTATGTAGTTGGGGAGTAGACATATGACTTAGACCTAGTATCATTCCTTGCCAAATTTCACAACTTCGTAACTGTTGTACGGCTGCAGCATTTGTGACTGTTGAACTTCAGAAAAATGGTGTATTTGATGTTATTGATTATATGTTATATATTATATATTATATGTTATTATATGAGCATTAATACTCGTGCTTATTAAAGTGATGAGTATTTAAACTATGTTATCAAACTCAAGCAGCAATAACAGTGGCATAAACTAGTGCTTTAAATTTTTTGTTAATAAGAAACTCGAAGAGCAGCATCTGGGACTATCAGAGAAGGTCAGTAAAATGTGATTGTGATATGTTTGTGTAAGTGTATGTGTGTGTGTATATATATATCATTTTTTTGAAATTAGTTTTTATTGTTAACAAGAACTTGAGAAATTCGGTGAAATTGTCTTTGTGAGATATATTATTTTTACGATAAAGGCTGAATTATTGTTAACAGAGAACTTCAGCAACATCTTTAACTATTAAATATTCTTGAAGTTAGGTGTCTGTGACACGACTGAAGCTTTTAGATCTGCAAGTTCTATTTTAAAGGTTAGTGTATGGTAATAAGTTAAAAACGAAAACGTTTTTCCACATTGGAAAAAATTAAAAAAATATATATCGTGTATTTCTCAAAATAACAGTTGCTGAGCATGTTAGTAAGACACAGCTTTTACTCATCTTAGAATGAAACTGATTCGTTATGTGTATATGTGTGTGTTAGCATCTATCACCCAGAGCTAGCTGGCTAGATTACATTAAATTTTGGTATGGGAACTGGAAACTGTCTGATGGGGTACTTGAGCCAAAAATGGGATATAAAATGACAATGAAATAGAGTACATTTCCATTTTTATAGACTTTCTTTTTCTTTTAATTTAAAGATAAAAGTACTTTATCAATTAAATAAGTCAATTATTACCTTCCACAAAGCAGGGTATGCAATCATCATTTAATGAGGTCATTGGGGATTTAATAACAAAGAAGAAAGGGAATCATTATTTAACATCGTCTTTGATCCAATTTTGCTTTCTTAATGGGTACCTTCAACTAGTGTACATAAAAGAACTAAGTTCTAGCTTGTGGGGAGGCAATTGCTGTCTGATCTGCGTTGTCTATTCTGACAATGTAAGTGTTAATAGTTTCGTTTTGGGTTTACTTCCTTTAAAAATTAAATCATTGCCACGGTTTTTTGTATACTTTCATTTGTCGCCTTGCTTCTTCTCGTCATCGATGCCATCAGCCTTGCTCTTCTCTCTGCCACGAGCCTTCCGGACATTTCTCCTTCATCTCATGACGTAAAAATTTCCTTAAAACAATACCCATTTGTTCTCTCTAATTAAATTTTAAATCGATTATAATTCTAACCAATAAATTACCACGAGCGGGGCGAAGGGGTATGCTAACATCCCTGGACACACCAGTTTGGGAAAGTTTATTTCCTTTAAAAACTAAATCCCTGCCACGGTTTTTTGCTTTTGTTTATTTTGAGTTTACTTACCGATTATAAGTATAAGTGTATTTGAGAATGATCGTACCAGTGATCGAAACGTCGTACCTGTTTTAAAATATTATTCCTTTCTGTAAAAGCTGTAACATGTAATGAAATAATGTAAGAAATAATTTCAGCTTCTACGTACTTACTGAACTGAGGTTACTGTGCATGTAAAGGTACTTATTCATAATACAAGATTCTTGGTTATAACTATGTATGGCCACATTCCTAGTTTCCAAGAGACAATCTTTTCTAGTTATAGTCCATTTTACAAGTATTTTAAATTGTTGTAAAACAACGCCTGTTGTTAGTGTATTATGGAAAAACGTTCTAAAACGGAATATTTTATGACTTTAATAATAATTAGGAATACGCAGGCTTCTTACCCATGTTTTCAGTTTTTCTTTTTCCCTTTATAACTCTTAAAGATGATCCTCATTAGTTGAAGAGTCAAAAATTCCATAAGTAATCATTGTCTTTACCAGAAGGTAAAATTATCATCATTTGTTTATAGTACTTGGAAATCTGTTATTATTTTGTTGGAAATGTGTTATTTTTTAAGTTTATTTTTCCATTGACAATTGATTTGCTGTTTACTCTTAATGAAGAGTCAGCTTAATAGAATTGTTTCAAGATTGCTTGGATCTGTTGAAAATATTTTAAGGAAGCTATTAATTAGCTAATTACCTAGTTTGAAGACTTCTCACAGCTTATTCTTCTATTATAAACGACTCCGTGGTGGTGTTGAATGCCGCACTATCTCTAATAAAGCTTTTGTTTAGAGGTTAAGGATTGAAAACTTTAAATGTTAACATTGCCTAATGTAAGAGATTGAGCTGAAGTGCAACACACAATAATCATTATGTAGAAAAAGAGGAGTATTTAAAATTATAAAAGTAGACTAGTAGTATATATATACTTAATTTTCTGCAGAAAGTTGGATTGAATAACTCATTCAACAAAAGAAGCTTGATATCTTTATTTATGATTAATACATTGCTATCTCACAATTTTAGTGTATACGTGACTGTGTATTTTTGCATTACGTGTCCAGGAAATTGACATAGCTTTGTTCTTACCTTTCAGTTACATTATACTTACATTAACACATTTTTAAAGTAAGAACTAAAGTTACATTTATTTAACTATAGACAGTAGAACGAAGTTGTAAGTTAGTAAAATGTACACAGAGATAAAATTGTAAATTTTTTAGTTAAAATCGGTGCTACTAATTATTTAAAACTTAATTATATTTGTGTGTTATCTGTATAATTAACATGGAAAGAAAGGTTATGTTGGCTGAGACGACGGTTTTCTATACCGAACTAACACAAATTCAACTACGAGAGTTCCAAAACTCAGAAAGAGACTGGCAGATATTATGCTAAATGGTAGTATTGCTTCCTTCATGTTTACTGGCTCACTCTTCTGCTGTTGCACTTTGATTGGTTGACCTTGTGGGATCAATTCTGACCAGAGTCTAGCTGTAACTCCCGCCTCCTTCATCAGCTGTAAACTGTATGAGGAAGTAGCAGTTAGGTTAGATAGGAATAATAAATACAATTTAGAGTATATCAGCACTTTATTCTACGTAATTTTACTTTAGCATGAGTATTTATTACAAACAAAAGGGTAATGCCTTAGCAATACAAGACAAAAAACGTTTTGCCCTTTCCAGACGATGAAGGTCTTTTTTTTGTTTATTTTCTTTCCCTTAAACTGATTTTTTTTCAGATTAACCTAACGAACGTAACTTTTGACACACATTCACAACACCAGAATATAAATAATAAATAAATCTTGTTACAATAAAATATTGGAGTGAGTGTGTTTTTCTTATAGCAAGCCACATCAGGCTATCTACTGTGTCCACGGAGGGGAATCGAAACCTTGAGTTGAGCGTTGTAAATCCTTAGACTAACCACTGTCCCACCGGAGCTCATATTGGAGTAAAGTGTTATGTATATCAATTCTCGCTGTAGAGGCATTTATTATGCATTTAATTAAATGCGCTAAATTACATGATCTTAAATGCTAATACTTCGTCAAAAATGGATAGCCTTAAATTATCTTAAATTTGAATTTTTGACTTACTGTACCCTATTTCGCGACTCACAGATCAGTCAGACAGGGCAATAGCAGAACCTTGTATTACTGAGTTTTAGAGGACACAGAGCAACCAACTAAAGGTTATGCTGCACTGTAGTATAATACTTTATATATCTAATCGTTACTTATAATATATTAACAAAATAACATGTTAATCTGGTTATTTTCCCGATAAAAAAATTCGTCATCTACCATCGAACAATTTCTTTTCTAAAAGGTGAATTCTTGGGCATGACGAAGTGGCCATCCTCTCTGACCATAGGTCCAATCACAGTGATGGTTCTGAAGGCGGGGTCTTTATTTACTTTATGTATTCCGGTATAAGTGGATGAAAAGTAGACGTGCTTTTCTTTGGAATTGAGAACTACGTTGAGCCCTTCATTAAATGATGAGACAAATCTAACTTTTCCATCTTTTTCTCTCTTCCGAAGTTTAACAGCTGTGGTCAGATTGCCTTCCTTGAGAAGAGAATAAAGAAAGAAAAAAACGGTTTAACTGATGTACTAGCTCCATTATGAACGAAAAGTCTTAAGAATTACATTGAGCGCTGGTTTCTGTAACCGTTGGTGATAAACGACAAACAATAGTATTATTTCCGTTTAAAACTTTGATATATCTCCGATTAAAAACATACAATAAACATAATTACCAAGACAATTTTAAGATTTATTCTCTACAATATGTAGGCTAAATTAAAGGAAAGACCACATAAATATTCAATCTAGCTTTTTTTGAAATCTAAAACAAATTTTATAACGTACCCACATTGTTTTGTGCATGAAACCATATTTAACTAGTGTCATCGTATAATCATTATTGTCCAAAAGTTCTTCGAATGTCTCGAAGGGTTGGTGATACGACGTCACAGCCTTCAGAGACGTAGACTTGGTGGAAAAACTGAGGAACATGATTAAACTGAATACCCATATCCACCAGAGGGCGATTCTGTTGCCGAATCGAATAGGTTTACTCTCATTACCTTAAGAAATATATATAAATAAATATAGATATAACATTTCTATTAATATATATATATATATATATACACTTGTATATATATTAAATGTAATGTGAATACACCAAAATGATATATCAGGCAATTGGATTTTTGTTACATATCAGTATTTTGGTTTCCTCTTGTTATTGGCTGATAATACCGATTGGGGTACCGTGAACATGTAAAACAACTTAAAAAAATATTATTTTATGCCTATATTTTCTGTAAAAAATGTAATTATTATAAAGAATCTGCAAATAAACCATTCAGAGATCAACTGTAGCTATTTTAAATAAAATGTGAACATTACTTTTATAATATTTTGAGATTTATCCAAAATTATGTATAAATTTTTTGAAAAATTACAGCAGATTACTCCTACAATTATGGTGGGGATCCGTATGAGCCCTATCAGCTATATAAACACATTTTTAAAATAATTATTTGTTCTATTACTTTGTTGGTTACATGGTCCCTAGTATTACACGAGTCTTGCACACACAGAATTAAACAAAATAACATTGCATTAATCCAAAACAATTACTACTGCATAGATACCCCTATGTATTTTGTATAGAAAACGAGTAATTTATCCAATTTTAGTGGTCAATTCTCTAAAACACGTTGTTGTAACAGTCAAAAAAAGATAAAACTACTCAACATGATGCGATATATGTACCTCTACAGAACTATTTCATTGATTAGTCTCGTTAATAGAATTCTCTTAAAGATAATAACGAACAGTAGGTCATTAAAAACAAAAGAAATATCGCCAGAAAAAGAATGATTTTACAGTTGAAAGACAATTTTTCATAACTAGGAATGTGATTCAAAGTGCAAAAAAATTCAACCAGCCATTATGTACGTGCTTCATCAACTATGTGAATAATTTCAATTTTATGAAATAATTCAACACACGAAATATTGCAGTTAATGGGTTTCTCAACTCATTCAATCAAGTTCATTCGCAATCTTTTAGAGGTCAAGGAGCAATGGTCAGATTATAACATGACGGTTGTGGAATAGTTTATGATCTTGTAGAGTGTCAGACAATGATCTGGATGTTATTTAATTTGTAGAATTTATAAGGTGGACAGCTTACAACTGAAGCGCTAAAAGGCAAATTGAAATGGATTAAGATCACTTGACTTAAGCTGAAAATCTTGAAATATGCAGATGGTACCACCTCCTTAAAAAAAAAGTATAAAGGCCACTGACTGGATATTGAAGCTACCTCAAATACAGTTAACAGCAAGTATATCTATGGTGAAACAATACATTCTGATATTTATAAGCAAAACGTAGGAAATATATATCTAACGAGTTATATTATACTCATAAACAGATTTATCTTTAGTTTTACTCAAAGTGAATAGCTTGCTCAGGTCGGAAGTTAATGTTGCTTATTAATTGTTAACTCAAATAATGAAATATTTAAAAAATGTACACCATGCTGTGGTGTCAGGATTGCTTTTTGATATGATAAAAAAACAAGGTCTGGTAAGATTCGAACTTGTGATTTGAGAACAAATCTGCGCTGCTTTAAACAAATAAGCTATAGAAGGTTTATTATTAGATTTGGATAAAATATTTCAAAAGAAACAAAATCACAGATTCGGTTCTCGCTTATACAAAATTTTCAATTATTTAGAACATTGTAATTTTTAAATACAAAGTTGGTTTGTCAAACTTGTCACTTTTAAACATTTTTAAAAGAAAAAAGTATTATTTGGACTTACCTTGTAATAACAAATATCCATAACAATCAAAAACAGAGTATTTTAGGTTCTGAAAGAAGGATCTTAACTCCTTGTTTTTTACAGCCAGTAGAAATTCAGAGGGAGCCTTAGACGTCAGCGTTAAAACAACAGCCATTAGTGTTGTGGTAACAGTCATCACGAAAAACACATTACTTTCAAAAGGTAAAGCCAGATTGAATTTATTACCAGAATTCTTCGCAGTGAAAGAGAAAAAGAGTAAAAATGGTAAACAAATAGTGTATATCTATATTAATTAACACACCAAATCAAACAAATGATAGAATTCTCTATAACAAGTTCAGAAAACATCTGTTTATATGGCGGAGCTCTCGAAATTTATGTTAAGTGTTAGAACTGATATACAATTATAATAGCAGTATTGATTTATAAGTAATATTAACATATTACGAAAATGAGACATTATTGACAAATGGTACTTCTTAAAATTAATTATATACATTTTGATGATATTAACTACTCATGCTTAATATTTTATGTTTCACATCTCTGTTTTACCCAATGGTTGAACTTAAATTAGTTGTATACGATTTGATTATATTTATTACACGTGCTTAATATCTAAGTATTTCACGTTAATGAGTGGATGTGTCTCCTTCCTCCATCGTTCCTCAACAAAACTCGAACCATAAGATAAGATGGTGAACATTCTACGTTCATCTGGAATTTATTTTCGAAATTTTTCGCAAATGGTACGTGCGTGTGTACAGGTTTTAACGATAGAGAACTGGTTATGGTATGTAACTAACTTGCTAGTGTTCTACTTACAGGTTTTAACGATAAAGAACTGGTTATGGTATGTAACTGGTATCGTTAAAACCTGTAAGTAGAACACTAGCGAGAACTGGTTATGGTATGTAACTAACTTGCTAGTGTTCTACTTACAGTTTTTAACGATATAGAACTGGTTATGGTAGGTAACTAATTTGATAGTGTCTTACACACAGGTTTTAACGATAGAAAACTGGTTATGGTAGGTAACTAACTTGCTAGTGTTCTAGTTACTAATTGTCGTAGATCATTTTCCTTTTGTACCATTTAAATATTTTTCACAGAAAAGGTTACTGTAAAGCTGCATTGTTTATTACATTGTGTAGTTTCTCTATCGACATCAGCTGTATAGCGGTTTTTAATGATACCTGAAGGATGTTTTCACTATTTTTACTTATGGAATGACTAGTAAGGTGTGTAGTGCAAGCACGCTGGGAGAGATTGTGCTGTTATATTTTCTATACATTGTTGTTATACTCTTTCAGTCTTATTCAGAATGTCCTCAGATTTTGGTCAGATCTATTTCTAACACCGAAAGCCCTCTCCATTTTAAAAACAGTACTGTCAATTACTCTGCTCTCTATTTTACACTGTGTTTGGTCTCTTTCTTCAAACTTAGTGGTACTTTTCTGCCTCTCCTCCTGTTATTTATGGGTGTCATTCTTTCCCTAAATTAGCTCGTTGCACCTGAGAATACGTGAAACAATCATCACGATAAAAACGTTTCGTTGCAAACGTACAGCAGAAGTATACATACTGCTAGAGCTCTGCTCAACGAGAAATTGACTGTCAACATCAATATGTGAATTAGTTACATGACATTATTTTACTGTCAAGCTCTTAATGTGGGAGGCAGTAAACAATATCTTGAAGTCAGTTCTTTGTTTTTGAAATCTCAATACTGATGAGCAACATCATATTTTATATGTATATATATATATATACATGTATGTACAGAAAACAAATATTTCAGCTTAGTGACAGCATTCCAAAGCGAAAACGATGATGGGGCGATGAAGTAAATATATTCTGTCTTTAGACCCCGAAACTGTTACTAACGCGTTTGAGAAAACAGTCTATAAAACGTCGAAAAGTATGATTGGGAAAGTGTGCGTTTGTGTATTTGTTTTAGCGCAAAGCCACACTGAGCTATCTGCTGTGTCTACCAAGAGTATCGAACCCCGGATATTTTGCGTTTTAACTCCGTAAACTTACCACTGACCCACCGGGAAACAACTAAGAAACTGTAGAGGTGTTTATGTATTACAATATTTATAAGTAAAATTGTAAAAAATGTTACACTTCAAAGAATCACAACATTTTCATTTGGTAGATAGAAACACCTTGACGACTGCTCTGATCAAAGAAAACAGCACAGCAAAATTATCCCTATATCATGCCCTACACAGCCACGTACTGTACCACGATAGTCGTATT
This sequence comes from Limulus polyphemus, assembly GCF_000517525.1. Lineage (NCBI taxonomy): Eukaryota > Metazoa > Arthropoda > Merostomata > Xiphosura > Limulidae > Limulus > Limulus polyphemus. The sequence continues at coordinate 180,798 of NW_013667391.1, read as the reverse complement.
TTCTGCCGTTGAGTCAGAGATCGCGTGTATTAATAGTTGCATGATATTATTTGTAAGTGGAACATACCATGTCATTTATTCGACGAAACTGTTTTCCTACTTCACCCATTAAATGTACAAAAAAATAAAATAAACTAATAAAATAAAACAGTATACACTTTTGAACCAGAAGCCTCCTGTTTCCCGATATATTCCATTACTGATTTTATGAGGTTTGTTTTTTAGAATTTTCGCGTAATGCATAATGCACAGCTATGCAAAGGACTATCTATGCAGAGCTGTCCCTAATTTTGAACTGGTAAGACTAGGTGGAAAGCAGCTATTCAACAGCTCCTACCGCCTACTCTCGGGCTACTCTTCTAACAAATAGTGTGCTTGTGCCATCACTCTTATTCTGCACCTTCGGCCTCAAAATGTGAGGTGAGGTTATACGGTAACGGGACGCGAGCCTTGAACCCTCCGGTTCACAGTTCGAGTACTCAAACTACAAGGCCGCGCCCGATTCATTTCATGGAGAAGATAGTCTTCGTTTGAAAACTAATTTTCAACTTCTAAGGCAACCTGTGTTTCTACAATAATTTAACTTTTTTTTTCTTTCAAATAGAGATTTCGTAGACTTTAACATTTTATACGTGGGTCAAAAATTTGGCTGCTATAGAAATGCATAGTTTAGTACAGAAAATAATCTAAATAACGATACTCAAGTTAAAATATGAACTTAGTATACACCAACGTATCTAAATTGCTCTGTCTACACAGTACTTTTAAAGTGCACATTAAGTATTTCTTGAACTCTCATCGTTGATTGTTACTATAAAAACAAAAGTGTGTTACCAGAAATTACTCATTTGCACTACTAGCCTTAATGAAGCCGCAAGGGCGAACTATTGGCTGAAATAAAAGTTTTGATTGTTATCTGGAGAGTAAAGTTGTTGTTTTTCTCTAATTTTATTACCAAAAATTACTCAACCTGCTTTGCATAACAAACAATGACATCTCTCTCCCGGGAATGTGTGGTTCAGTGGCCTCGATTACTAGTTGTGGGTAAAAAATCCCAAAATTACTGTTAACATCTTTTATTTATGTAGGGATGACACAGAAAAAAAAATGGCAGCCAGTACATAGCCTGTGAGAACGGCTTGACCATTCATACACAAGACTACTCGTAAAGTTCGGTCAACCTTTGTCCGTAGCGACAAAACGGAGGTTGAAATTCGCCCATTTGTTCTTCTTATGTATTCTGATTCTTTTTCTTCTCCTCATACTGTAACTTAAAAACGAAGCAAGCTCTTCAGCTAAATCACACACAAATATACAGTGCTAATCTCAGGCACGATGAGTTGATCATAGTTTGAGATGCAGTGACGTAGCTAGTTGATTGTTCAGCTTAGGTTGTAGGTTACGAATTTGGAGTGCTTCCTTTTTTCTTAGCGTCCACGAGGAAGCACTTCTAATTCGTAACCTAAAACCTAAGATGAACAATGAACTAGCTACGTCTCCAACCCTCCCTTCATTGTGAAAGCACAATATAGGGATGGTCGTGGAGTGAAGGGTGTATTTATACAGAATATAATATTAGCATCTCTTTCTTGTTTCTGTTCTTTTTGCACCAGTCATCCCTACATCTAATTAAACATATTTTTTTTTATTTCTTGTATTTTACTGGTCTGTCTGAGGAGAAACAATTATTTTACCACCCTAGTGTCCAAGACTTATGGGGTAGCAGTACAACTAGAAAAAATTCGTTACTGTTATCTTTATTAATTGACCTTACATTTCAATATTATAGTAAGTCTAAATGAAATAAACTCTATTTCAACTCAAGAAACTTGTCAGTCTTACGCGGCAAACTGAAATAGTGTGTATAGCATGAACAAACTGAATAAGAACAATTATTTAGAGTTTACTTGTTGCGAACATTATCCTTTACAATTTAAGTAATCCATTTGTGTTCATAACAGACTATTCTTTGTTCTCACTTTTATACAGTACCCGTTTTTACAGTACACATCACTATTAGATTGTGCAAACTGTGTAAACTGTTTATTATATCTACATCGTGCATGATTTCTGTGTTCACCGTGCAGTCCTGTGAGATCTATGAGATCTATTTATTCATTGTCCTTGTTTTTTAAATTTACTTTTCGTATGTCTGTTTACACTATATTTTTCTCTTAAGTCTAAATCGTGCACGTCTGTCTGTGTTCACTACACATATCGTTAATTCTATGATGTGCACAAGTTGTTTTTCTTTATATGTGTTTCTGTGTTTCCTAGACCTGAATTAAGAGTCTAGTCCAGACATGTTCATAAACTTTTTACCTGTTTGTTAGGAGTTTCTATCATAGCTCCATGACCGTCTTTTGCAATGGGTATGGTGTAATCGACGTAGAAGGTCCTATCATAAGACATATGGATGGAAGATATTGCCAAGTCTATTTCCTGTGGTTAGAAAACGAAATCGAAAGCTTCTTTCAAACCTTAGACCTAAAAACACTTGAAATGTTTAACTCTAAAATACAGTCACTTTATAAGAACAATTTCCGTATACAAATTCATTGCGAATTACAAAGTATTCTACAGTGTAATTTAACCATGGTTACACTTATGACTGGATGTTGGAAGGACATGACATAGCTCTTTTTTGAAGAAGGGTGTTTATATAGTCATGCTGTTAAACATGTATAGCCAAGGGGCATAACATTTTGAAGAACACAGCTTCCATGTTCTCCATGGAAAAGGAAAACCTCGCACATCAGAGCATTTAGGGCAGTAACAGACTCCCCAACTGCACCCAAGCCAAAGCATTGAATGCTGTCGGCACCTAAGTAAGAAGCTGTGGTTACGTAAAAGAACCATACGGTCAAAAGAGCCATTGTGATGAAGTTGGGAATCTCTTGGTAGCGTTTAAGCTATTAAACTTTCACAAGCGAAAAGCTCGAAAACTTTCAGCCACAAATCAAAATCAGCGGCTATTTTCATTAGAAAGATAACTGAAGAAACTAAGATAACAGCAATCCAATTTAACAATGTACCTATCAAGTCACTGTTGTTGTTCCGACAGACTTTTATGCCTTTGTTCAGGTTAAGCATGATCTTGGAATCTGACGTACAATGGAAATGATATGTAATCTAAGCATAACCTCGCCGCCCGTCCTGGAAGCTTGTTACAATAGGCAACTATTAGGTCGTCAAGAAATTAACGCCGCGTCTTGGAACAATTTCATTAACCAACCCCCATAAAACGTACATCACGTATAATAGTTAAATGAACTGCCTAACTGTCACGTTAGTGTAGCCTATACAATGTGTAAAGTTTAGTATCCTCTAATCCCTTATAGTGATGGCACACGACGAGACACACATTCGGCATGTTATGCTGTTTGAATACAAGAAGGGAAACAACGCCTTTGTAGCCACAAAGAATTTAAAAGATGTTTTGAATGTTCGTAATTGTCAACGATGGTTCAGCAAATTTCGTTCAGATGACTTTAGCCTTAAAAACTGTGATGATCGACATGTTGGAATTTATATTGATGCCCTGAAGACGCTTGTTGAGTCTAATCCAAGGCAACACATTCGTGAAATGGCCCTGAAATTGCATGTCTCTCATGAAACAATACGTAAACATCTAAGTAATATGAGAAAACTCAATAAAAAAGGTGTTTGGGTGCCTCACGAACTCTCCGATGATCATCGTTTCCAACGTGTGAACGTTGCTTCATCTCTTCTGGCGTGTGATGCGCGTGAACCATTTTTGGACAGAATTGTCACCGATGATAAAAAATGGATTCTCTATGCGAATATTAAACGCCAAAAACAATGGCTCAGTCCTAGACAAAAAAAAAAAACTCTTTCGACCCCAAAGCCTGGACTCCATCCGCAGAAAGTGAAGCTTTGCATTTGGTGGGATATCAAAGGAGTAACTCATTTCGAACTCCTCAATACACAGCGAATTGTCAATGCAGAGATCTATAGTCAGCAACTGGAATGTTTAAATCAAGCCCTTTATTAGAAACGCCCTTCACTCGTCAATCGGAAAGGTGTTCTTCTTCTCCACGACAATGCACGTCCACATGTGGCACGTTTGACGCAATACAAGATTATGGAGTTTGGTTAGGAAGTTCTCCCCCATCCACCATGTTATCCAGATATGGCACCATCAGATTACCATCTTTTTCGCTGAAACACCATCTTAATGGGAAAACGTATGCAAATGTGGAAGGTGTTAAAGAGGACATACAACATGTTTTTGCTT
>NW_013667391.1:174323-175540 GCF_000517525.1 Limulus polyphemus | reverse complement strand
CAAAAAAAACAATCTTCTAAGTGAAAACACAGTACATAATAATACCCACAGACATGAACTACATTTACATAATGTTGATAGTTCGCTACACTTCTGAAAACTGATAATCTTAATGGATAACTCTTAGCTATTTTGTATACCTCGTAAGCCGTGGCACCAAGAAGATAACGTACTGCTTCATCTTTGTCCGTCCAGTTTGGAGGACCATAGCCTATATATCCGCCATACAAATCATACCTAAAGTAAGAAAATGTGACATAGTGATCAGAATCATATTACCAGCAATTCTGTAACTGTGCGATTACGGTTACACGAGTAACTATTTATAAACGAGTGTGATCTAGATCACAAAAGTATTTAAAATGTGCTAGTAATTTAGTATAGCAAAAATGATTGAGACGTTCAGTCTGATAACAAACTCAGCTGTTCAGAAACTTTATGGTTGAACAAATTGTAACAAAGCTTAGTCTTAAAAATACAAAACCATATCAAGACTTGTTATTTACAATGTAACTTTCATCGTTCCCATGGTAACTAGTTCTGCTTAACATGGGAAACTGGTCAAGAGCACAATAACAATATAAACATGTATCAAGATCTAACAAGATTCGACTTGTTTACGATGTAATACTTCAAAGTCACAATAATAAAATCTGTTCCAGATATAACAGCGTTATAATAGTTACAAAACCAAACAATTTATGAAATATGCAACATTTTGATGACGGGAAAAGTATTATTGTGTGCAGGATAACAATAACATGCATGTTATGTGAAATGCTGCAGCCAGGGTAAAAAAAAAATGTATATATACGTTCACTGTAACGTATATATATATAAGAGGAAGTTTGTTTATTTTGTTCGCTATAGGAAACCAAATGGTTGAACTTACAAATTTTAAAATAACTTCATGATAGCCAGTTTTTTAAATAAATTTAATGGTGCTACTTATTTTGTATTTTGTATAGTATTTAATAACGAAATTGACAATTAATGATTATTGCACCATTTTTTTGTAATAATTTTTTTGTAATAAACATACAACAATATATGCACAACAGAAATTAAATGACGAGATGAAAATGTGTTATAACGGCGCGTAAAAAGAACAACAATAAAATGGACCTACAATTTTATTGACTATTTGCAAATAGTAACTATGGAGACGAGGTAATAAAATTAAAAAATTGAGAACAACAGAATTTTATAAACGAAAA
>NW_013667391.1:139171-174313 GCF_000517525.1 Limulus polyphemus | reverse complement strand
AAGATGACAAAAACAAGATCTTGAAGAATCTATCTATCCTCTATGTATATAAAAGAGGAAGTTTGTTTATCTGGTTCGCTATATAAAACCAAACGGTTGAACTTACAAATTTTAAAATATTTATAATAACCAGTTTTTTTACAAGAAATTTAATGGCGCTATTTATTTTGTATTTGGTGTAGTATTTTTCTTTGATGATTAAATTATCTTTTTCTAGACGTTTTGTACTTTTTTTACTTTTTTGCCTCAAATTTTGTATTTATAACATAAAGATATCTTAAATATTAAATAAGTCTTCTAATTCTTCTAATTTGTGGTTTATCCGGGACATTTGAAGTCGCTGATGTTCATTATTAAGAGTACAGTGTATTTCATTTTAGGATTTTATTGAAGTAGACAGGACATCATGGAGTCAATATAGTAATAAACACTAATTACATCATCAAGATTGAAACCACCTCTATTTCAGTTGTTGTTCGTTTATCTAAGTGGAAGAAGCCATAACTCGAACATCTTAAATGAAAGCATTCTTAGTAAATCAAACAGCCAATTAGAAACAAGTTGTGGATCTACCATCTTCAGAGTGAAGGATTCTGGCTTACCGTCCAAAACCTTAGAGCTTATAAGGTTTCAAGAATTGTATTTGTCCGATTCTAACAACTTCGACAACGTTGTACTGGTTGCATTGACAGAATTCAGAAAGGGAGAGCGAAATATTATTCAGCAGGATAATGTGCTGTGCTGCAGCCCTACTGCACGATATTCTTGACAGTGGATTGAAAGAAATAACTGTAGATTTCGCTTCGACTAGCATGAACCCTTATTTTAACTGAACAACCTTGGGACGTTTCAGAAAACCGCTGACGGACATTCATTACCCTTGGTGCTGTTGGTGGGACGGTCTTTTCCTCTAGATATGTACCACAGTTTGATGGCAAGTGTTACTGGAACTTCCCGAGCGTGATTAATGCCAAAAGTAGACCCATTTCGTGTTCTTCTTATGGTGTACTATCTCAGTATTATAGATACAGTAATGCATACCTCGTTGTCAGGGTTAGTGTTTTAAATATAACATTGACCTGGAAGCCATAAAGTAAGCTCTTCTCTGGATTGCCGAAAACAACGAACGAAAAATAAACAGTGCCACCAACATAGTATTTGCGACTGACTCGCACGCAGTACTACATAAGATTAAAAGTGGTTGGTTCCCAGATCTATGACAGAAAGTAAAGCAACTGCATGGTAAGACCATCGCCTGGGTGAATTTGACAGGCCATGCAGAGGTAACGCTAACAGAAGAAGTTGACAAGCTCGCAAGGAAAGTCCCAATATCAAACTCTGCACAACTCTACTGGCACGATATCGACGTCCTGTGCATTAAAATGGTGAAGGAGGTAACCATGGAAGGTCTTCATCAACATTCAGAGAGAATGAGACTACATGAAAATAAAATACATGTTGTGTAGCTAGGAAAAGCAAAAGATGGGGAATCAAAAGGACAGTATACGGCCAGAAGGTCATTGGTAACATCAATGAAAGTACCCTCTTCTTTATCCTGGGAGGCAGCCAGTCTTCTCACGAGGAGTCAGTGCTTCTTGGAACAGTCTCCTGTTGCTCAATTCCAGCACAGTGGTGTTTATTTACCTCAAAGTGAATTAATTCAAATGTATCTGTTTATTAAATAACGGTGTTATAACGGTTGGCTTTATTCCATAAAAGGAATATCCATTGATTCTATCTTTGATAGTTATCCTTCCTAACCTTTAACCACAGGGTTATTAGAAAGTTTTCTTATCCTTTGTTTTATTATTATAAATGTAATTTTTGGCCGCAGCACACAGTTTAATGTTTTCTTTCATAGAAAGATATTATATTATCTTTTAAATATAGAAAATAATTTCTTTATCCGTTTTTATGAACTGTCAAGTATTCAACTTTTTTCCATTTTAATGTCAGTATAAATCCTTGTTAAATTTGTTGAATTTGCTGTACAACAGACGTTTGCGTTTTAGAACTGAAAATATGTTGTTGATTTATTAAAAAACCGTGCATCGACGTGCTAATATGAACGTTTTCTCAACTGGCAACGTACTTTTGTCTCTGTTTCTTCTTCGGTGAATTTTGTGAAAAAAGTATGATCTTCTAAATAATTCTTTAAGTACGTTTTTATGAATTATTTTGTTTCACATTTTGTCTTAGATTTTACAATATATCTTTAATTAAAAGAAGATTTTTCTCCACTATATCAGGGGCGTCGCTGGGCTGAGTCTGTGCTATGGATATATTTCACAGTGCCCTAAATCTATCTTACACAAACTATAACAAAATACTTGAAATCATGTTTGAGAAGTAGCTGCTTCTTGGGGTCCAAGTCCCGAATCTTTTCGGTAACTAATGATGTCCTTGAAGAGTACCTTACTTCAAATAAAAAAAAAAGAAATTTTCAACCTGCAAAGTCTGTCTAGAAATCTACCTTTATCCCTTGGGCACCTTTGAAATAATCTGTAGAGACATTGTATTGTAACAGGAAGACTCTGACCAAGAAAAAAATAAGCCACAAATGGTAGATGAATAATTGACGAATAACTTTTATATAGAAAAAAACGACGAAGAAAACACATACGTCAACTTGTTTAACGACGAACTTACGTGAAATTGAGAATTTCTGACATAACCTTGACGATTTCAAAAGAGTAACCCTCTTGATGCTCAACACTGACGTACGGTGGATTCTGTAAGAAACCACAAACTGATTGGTTGTACGAAGTTTGTTACGTAGCAGAATATCTGTAATGTAATTCATATATGTATGTATTAAACATATTGAAAGAAACGTCATATATATATATACGTTAAACAGATTGAAAGAAACAGGAATTGTTTTTAGTTTTCTCAACGTAAGAAATGGCTAGTAAATATTTAACATAAAGAACATAAGAAAATGGCTTCATAATAATGATCTCTGCGTATAATTAGCGTTTTGGCCGTTCATCCAAAATTCACTAAGAATCTACTGAATGTGTCGTCTATACATATTTCAGTAATAAAATTATTCTAAATAGATTTTACCTCTAGCACCCTTATAAGACACTGGTCAGAAAACTGGGCACTTATCTCACCCTTCAACCCTAATCGGTTAACTTGATGACCAGATCTTTTCTGTTTTTTTTTGTTTTTTTTAGGATGGTAGTAATACTAAAGTAACAAATAAATATGAAATTGTCAGTTTATTTAATGGATATTATTCCATCAAGAGTCAAAAAGCTAAAAACATCCTCAATTAAGTGAATTAAAAAACTTATTAATTTTTCACCCCTAGTGTAAAAAAATGAGAAATTATCTGGTTATGATAATGTGAAAGTCTCAGTTACCCCGATTTCCTCTCAGAAGCATGGGTTTGTTTCAAAAAGAAAGAGATGGTACACAAAAACGTATAAAGCAAGTAGAGGCCTAAACTCTGTGATAAAACTCACGTAGACAGCAGGTGTTTTCTTCACATTTTTATAAAATTATCTGAAGTCTAAGTGATTTTTATAACAAAATTTAGGTCTATTGGACTGTAATGTTTCGCTAGCTTTTGATATTTAAACCGTAACTTATTCGACAACTATCTTTATTTACAAACACAATAAAAGTTAAAATTGGAACAAGAAAAGTGTCTGTAATGTGTCTTTAAGTACAGACGAATTGTAAGTTTTTAAAGTTTCATTATAGACAAAGTTCTTTAACTTTAAAGTTTATTACCAGTCGAAGAAGTTTAAATCTTAATCCTAAATCTTTATGAAATTGTTGAAACCTATAAAAAAAATCTTATACTTACATCTCAGCTAAGTCTTGATTTCAAGCAAAAGCTAGCACAATCGTTAAGAGCTATAAAATCTTTCTAAGATAATCTAATCTAACCAAATCTAAAAACAAAAATCGATCTAAAACAGAGAAATCGCCCTTAAATAAAAGTTGCCGAAAACAAAGAAAATATAGTAATATATACAATTAGGTGCACCCCTTTCTAGGTGCACCCGCTAACACTCAAATCAACAAGAGGATATCATAGCCCTCGAAACATCATCCTGTTTAACCGCGAGAAATGGTCACTGTCGCTTTCTATAATGTATCGCATGCTACAGTAATTGTTTTCTAATGAAGAGCACCATGATGACTCAGACAGTCATGTGAATAACTAAAGTTGAGAGAAACTTAGTGGCTCTCTCGTTGTGGATTAATACCAACTTGGAGTAAGCAGAAATGTTGAAAAACATTATCTAGTAACTGAGGTGGTAGCAAACATATTGTACTTTCCTGTACCACATTTCTACTCCCCCTTTAAATTCAGGCCGACTTGGTAGATCAAAACCATTTAAAATTAACTCGTAGATGTGCCAAGAAACCAGCGTAGCTTGCTCTCACCTATGTAAAAACACTTGCCAAGTAATAATACGGATACGTTAAACAATAAAACCAGCATTACACAAACATAAAAAATGTAAATAATAACCCCCGTAACATAGATAATTTATCCCCTTTAAGAGAAGCTAGCTAACAACAATGAATTACAAAATTATACCCCTTAACAATATATGAACATATGAAATATAAATATGGGGCACTTTAACAAAGATCCATACAATACAAAGATAACCCTTTAACACAAATATACATTACAGGACAAAATCCTTTAGCATTAATAAAAAAGAATCACAACACAAAATAAAGTAGCCCTTTAATAATACCCAAGCAAAACAAACTGTTTAACATTTACAGTAAGGCATTGTTAACACATTGAAAGAACGTTTTTGCAAAAAACTACAAACAAAACCCTTTTTAAAGAACATATATTAAAAGAAAATAAAACCCTTCATGAAGAACACAGAGAAATATATGTATGTATAAAAAAAACAATATTCTAATATACATTTATACACAAACCACGGCTACAATAAAAACATTTTTACCACTAATCTGAACAAAAAAAGGGAAAAATGGGAATGTGTCTGAGTAGCCACAATAACTTTAGAACTCTTGTTTCTGGATCAAGAAGTAAGATTTGTAACTAAATTTTCAGTGAACGTAAACTAAGCTGTGAAACGGCTGAAACATGTACGGATAACACCTTGTCTTTTCTCTCACCATTTGGGTTGAAAAAGTAGTTCAATCTGACTGTATTGTGAGGATTCAATCGTCGCACAATGTGCATCTATCTGTTCTTGAATATCGTTCTTTGTAAAAACTTTCTTGGTTGCTACCGACTCCCCAGTATCTACAAGTTGAGCTTTGTAAATCCTACCAAAAGAGCTAGTTCCAATAACTTTGGTATCAATGCAAGACACTTCCTGTTGTCTGTCAAGTTCTTAAAGTGGAGTTACCAAAACTGTAATCACCTTTTTTGTATAAGTGTAGAATCCTTTCTGTGTTCTGTCATGTGTCTAGTTTGAAGTTGCCAAAATTGTAGCCACCTTCCCTCCACATCTACACCTTCCATGACTTACTGCAGGTTTTAGGGTTTGTTTGTTTTGAATTTCGCGCAAAGCTACACGAGGGCTATCTGCGCTAGCCGTCCCTAATTTAGCAGTGTAAGTTTAGAGGGAAGGCAGCTAGTCATCACCACCCACCGCCAACTCTTGGGCTACTCTTTTACCAACGAATACTGGGATTGACCGTTACATTATAACGCCCCCCACGGCTGAAAGGGGCGAGCATGTTTGGTGTGACGGGGATTCGAACCCGCGACCCTCAGATTACGAGTCGAGCGCCCTAGCCACCTGGCCATGCCGGGCCGTTTAGGGTTTGATTTGTAACACTAATAGAATGCTTCACAACTGGATAGTCGAAAACAATATATCTAAAACGGCTAAGAATCTGATCTCAAGTAGCAAAAGTCGTGATTAAAAATATAAGGCTCAACAAGCTCCAATCTGTTAGAAAACGTGGTGAAAAGTGTATGTGAAAGTTGTAATAACACAGTAATAATGATTCTCTGCCCTAAAGTTTCCTTCAAAATTACTGCTGTGGTCAGATGTTATACAGATCTACATGTACTCACGCGTATTCAACCTGTATAATATAATCCCTACTATCTGTGAACAGCTCCGTTGACACAAGCATCCTCTGATCTTGAGCTTAACCTCTTCTGTGATTTGTCTGATATAACTCGAGAACTCTCCATATTTCAAAAATTATTTACCCGAGTTATTTCGGGTAAACCACTTCTCGCCGTAATTTTAATTGTTTGCCCGAACTTATTCGCATGTTAACATATATTACAATCAGTGCTCGCTTGCTGGCATTAAAAATGATATTTTTACTTATCTCTATTGAATTTATTCTGAATTGTGTATCATAATTCCGCTGGTGAAAAAATTTCTATTCTTTACTGTAGTTTTATTGAAATAATATATATCACGTATAAATCCAGATATGTAAGATTTATTTGTTGAGTATATCTTGTGCAGAAATATAATAACAGATAATAAAAGAACTTTTTGTTTCATTAATACATAAGTGTAAGATATCAAAAAGGGAAATAAAAACCTAACTTTTTTTACCTTATTTCCAAAACAAAGTCTGACGCGGAAGGAGTTAACCTAAACTTATCTGCCTTTCCAAGGTCATCATTGCTATGATGACTGCCCACAGCTATCCTGGAGCCCAGCCACATTTCTTTTCTCCTATCTGATTGTTATACAAAACAGAGCCTGGGTCCGATAGAAAGTAAATTGTGTGGCAAGACTGCAGAGTTAGATACCTACACTAGTAAAACAGGTTGGACACTGTGTGGGTGTTAACTTAAATTTTTCTGTCCATAGAAATTCATTAACACCAGTATATTGTTTCCTTTTCGATTCCTATCAGTTACAAATTTAGCACAGAGAAAGTGCAATTACAAAGCCACACCACTAAGGTGCTACTTCTTGCAACTTGCATTTTCATGCATTACTGCTGTGGTCAAGTACCATAATTACAGGCGTACGTGTACTCACGTGTATGTACTATTCTCATGGCCAAAATTAATATTCATCCTGTCATTACCTTGTATATCACTATATTATACCTAACAGATCTAGCCATTACTCTTACCTCTTTCCATAAAATCACTATATATCTGAATATTTCCATGTCCAAACTGAAACATTCTTACATTGACAACACAACATAAATAGTTACCAGCAGAATTGAGCTGAACTTAGATTTTTCAGCTAATATTTTCGTTACTAAGATTAATATTCATCCTGTCACTACCTCGTATATCAATACACACTCTCACAACAACGTCAACAAAATACAACTGTCCACAATAACTGTGCTATTACTGTCCAATGTAGTCACTAACCAAAAACCATCAGGACACTGTATTGCCTTATGAGTTGATCAATTTGCTTCAGTTGGCATCACAGAAAATTTAAACCATTCCAATGAAATAAGACCTATTCCATTAAAATTCACAGACACCTAACCTACTTCCTGTGCTGATAAATAACACACAGCAATCATTTAAATTATACTTAATTTTTACTAATGAGAGTTTTTTTAGCTTTGGTCTGCTTTGGAGAACTGCTGCTATTTAACTAAGGGTTAATGACTCTCACAATAACTCTAACTATTGTTTCACTGTCAAAAATTGCCCAATGGCTTGAAAAGTAAGCCATTGTAGGTGTTTTCTCAACCAGCTGATTGTCCTTGCTTGTGGTAATCAAGTGTAAGTCATAAAATGCAACCAATACATTGTTTTCAGATACTTCACCCAATATTATCCTGTTTGAAATGTTTAAGGGTGTGGTACAGACCTTCACTGTTCCACAGAACACCATCCTCACGAATGCCTACAGTCTTGCCTACTGGCAAAACAGCTCCTGTTGGTAAATGTCATTAACCAATGGTATTTTATGTCTCTCTCTTGACTAGACAGTATGCTTCCAATCATAGAGAAGCTCTCTACTGTCCCGCAGTTCTCTCTCTCTTCACCAGTGATTGTGCATTCTCTTGTTTGCTGCCAGAATTGTTTCTTGTATTTATCTCTTGGAGATGAGTGTGATATCAAATATAGCCATGGCTTTACTGTTTTGTCTGGTGAATACATTGGGGTCTTGTAAAGACTGCCCCACTTGGTCTTGGACATCCTAGACCATGTACCCACATTAATCCTCAGTCATGCGAATTCTACATGTTCCAAGACTTAACTTCAAGAGAAGGGCTTTGTTGGCCATTCTGGGTGCTCTAGAAACTGGAATTTCCCCTTCCAAGCAAAATTACACTATCCAGAAGAGGAATTCTTCCAGACATGGCCACCCTTTCTGAGCTGTCTTAGTGCCTGAGTCTTCCTCTAGGTTGTACATCCTCTGGCTTCTGAAATTTACCATTTCCACAGGTTTGGAGTCTTGACAAACTCACTAGAGAATGGAAAGTGCCCCACTGCACAAAAAATTCTTAAAACAACTATTTTTATTTATTTATATTTAAATATAACTTAAAAACAAAAAGGGACCTGTTGGTGCATATAGGCCATCCCATCCATAAAACTAAATTTCAAAATAAAAATAAAACACTCAAACCAGTTCTTATCATTCAAATATTTATCAAGCCTTTCTTTAAACTCCCTTAAATTAACTGCATCCATCACATCTGAGGGCAATCTATTCCAAATGACAAACATCAGGTTAGTAAGATAAAGCTGCCTTAGCTGAAGATGACCCATACTCTTCGAAAATTTATACTTATGTCCCCTAGTCCTACTATTTTCACTGTTATGTATGAAAAAAGATGATGCACCAACACTATAAATTCCTTTACCAATCTGAAATACTTCAATTACATCCCATCTAACTCTTCATTTTTCAAGTTCTGGGATTTTAACCTGTCCTTGTATGACAATTTCTCCATCCCAGGTATCATCCCAATAGCCCTTCTCTGAACTCTTTTCAACAATTCAATATCCTTCCAAACGTAAGGCACTCAAGAATGAATACAATACTCCAAATGTAGCCTAACCAATGATATTATAACCTCTTTAGAGTTGTAGTTCATATTTCTGTAACCTAAAATTATTTTTGCCCTGCCACTAGCAACTGTAAATTGCTTGGATAGCTAAAGAGACTAATGAACCAGAACACCAAGATCTTTTTCTTTCATAACACTATTAAGGTTTTTTTTTACATCCAAATAGCACTTATAATTTAAATTGTGATATCCCATATGCATTACTTTGCATTTATAAAATTAAAAGTCATATTTCATTTATTTGCCTAACTCAACGAATAATCCAAATCCTTTTGTAAAATAGTAGCATCCTCCTCACAGCCAGCAATACCCAAAACCTACCATCAGCAAATTTAGATAATCTATTGACCATTATTTCATCTATGTCATTGATAAATCAAAAACAGCTAAGGTCCTAACATTGAGCCCAGAGGTGCCTAACTTGTGACATTAATTCAATTTGGCTCGACTTCATTTATAACAACATTCTGTTTTGTTTCATCCAGCCAGTTTTCTAAGTAATGAATTAACCTATCCTCCACTCCTACAGCGATAATTGTTTAAATAAGCCTTTTATGTCGCACCTTGTCAAATGCCTTGTGAAAATCGAAATACATCAAATCCACACTTGTACACTCATCTAGTAAGTAATAACCTTTTCAAATAATATGAAAAGATTAGTAAGGCAAGATTTTTCCTGTGGTGAAACCATATTGACTATCCAACAAAATGAAAAATTTTATTGAACGACTTTGTAAACGTGTTTTATTTGACACAAACACAATTAAAGTTATAACAAGATTAGAGTCTCTAGTGCGTCTTTTAAGTGAAGAGAGAGAAACTGACTAAATGTCTAAGACCTCCAGTGGTCAAACATGATCAGTTCCAGTAATCAATTGAGTAAGCAACTGACAATTAACTGATCAATAGTGAAGAAAGTTATCCTTAGTAAATTATGAAACTTATGTTTAAATTATTAATTAACCGCATTTCTATTATATATTCTTTTCTTGTATTATCAAGAAAGTAAGTTATGTAAAACTCCATAAGAAATCAATACAAAAACGTTAAGGGACAAAAGGCACAGTTTGGTATGTTATGAATTTCGCGCAAAGGTAACCGTTCCTAATTTAGCAGTAAAAGACCTAGATGGAAGGCAGCTAGTCATCACCACCCACCGCCAACTCTTGGGTTACTTTTGTACCGACGAATAGTTGGATTGACCGTCACATAATAACGCCCCCATGGCTAAAAGGACGAGCATGTTTGGTGGGACGAGGATTCGAACTCGCGACTCACGGATTGCGAGTCGAGCGTCCAAACAACCTGGCCATGCTGGGCCCAAAAGGCATAAGCCTGCGACAGAAAAGAAATTAAATATGTAAAGTGTAAGGCAGTGTACATACACAAATAAACATCTTTATAATAACTGAAATTCTAGCATGACATGCACAATAATCAGTTTGTTCAATTATATGGAGCCTTACTCTAGAATTTTTTGTACCAATGAATTAACCAATTATTTATTCATTACTGATACTTAATACAGTAGTAATAATTATTACTTATTAGTTACCTCTTCTTCAAACTCCCTTTAAGAATCAAATGGTTAATCCTTTCTAGATCTGACTTGAGGATGTGGGTTGACAAAAGGGCAGTCAAGCCTTACATACACAATCGATAACATCACTGGTCCCGAAAATGATGGAGTAAGGCTCGATATAACTGAGCAAATTGATTACTATGCACGTCATGTGAGATTTTCATTTATGTACCAAGATTTCTTTTAATATATGCAGTGCCTTACATTTCACTTGTTCCTTTACTTTTTTTTTTTACTGTGCCTTTTGTCCTTAGGATTTCTGTACTGATGTCTTATGAGACGGTTTTTACATAGTATATCCAATAGGCTACATTTTTGTTAGTGAAGACAATATACTAGAAATGCATCTAATTACAATTGTAAACATAATTTTTAGAACTTACTAGTCAGTTAATTCCCACTTGCTTACTCGTTTAATGACAGAAATTGGTCAAGTTTGAACACTGGTGGTTTTAAACTTTTTGTCGATTGATATAACGCATTATAACTATGGTATATACCAACAGTGTTATTCCAATAAAATTATGGAGGACCATCTTCACTCAGGTAGTGTTAAAAGTTTGAAAATATTTCGTTTATTAGCCAACATGATGCGTTACCACTTGACAGTTTATATTTAGCAATATATGCAAGATCATCAAACGTTACTTTGCAAGACACGTGAAATAACACCACCCCAGTTTACTCAATGCTTCATCTATCGCAATGTATAATAGCAACAAAACAAGTCAGTTTGTTTGTTCTAGAGCAAACTCACACTTATCTATTTGCTGTGTCCACCAAGTTTAGCGTTGTAAGTCCGTAAACTTACCGCTGTACCACTGGGGACAAACAAGTCAGTAAAATCAACCAATTTCCTTCTGGTGACATTAAGACAGACATTTTGTTTGTTTGTAGTTAAACATAAAGCTACACGAAGGGATATCTGTTCTCTGTCCATCACGGGTATCGAAACCCGGTTTCTAGTGTTGTAAGTCCGCAGACATACTGCTATGCCACTGGGAGGCTTAAGACAAATATGCACTGTTATGTTTTAAGTATTCAAATGCTCATTATAACAATATATATAAATTATATTTGTATATATTACGTTCAATGTGAGCATAGTTAAAACAGTTAACTTGGAAATGTTGCACTACTACCAACAACAACAACAATTAAGAAGGATTGTTACAAACTGAAAATTTATTATAGATCTCTCATGAATAGAAGCTTAATTTTCCGTGCTATTTTACAATAATCATATGAGAGTTAAGGTTATAGAGCATTATGAAAAAGTTTGAAAATATTGCTTTTGAAAGTTTTATTTTAGCCATGGATAAAACACTCTCAAGTATGACATGCCTTGCTGAAAACACACTATCATGTGTTCTCAATTACCACCAGTATTTTTCAGATGGTCAACTGACTGATTTATTGGTCTATTTGATTTCTATTACCATATTAATATTTTATTTTTATTACCACACCAAAACTTACAAATATCATTCTTAATTTGGGATAAAATCTGTACTTACTTCTCGTGCTCCTATTCTAAGTCTCTGTCCACTCAGTCTTCTCGTTCGTTCCATGCCAGGGTTTGTTTTATGAATGCCGTGTTTCCTCGATCCGCTTGCGCTCATCTGTACCATTATGGGCAATTTATTACCTTCCTGGGTCAACTTAACAATATTGAAACCAAAATCTGGCGATACGGTGCAGTTCTATTGTATAGGATTTAGAAACACTAATCAAAACCCTTTTGCAGAAAAAAACGATAAAAGTTAAATAATAACAATGAATCTCTGTGTCAACCAAACCAAGTACTTTTTTTTACCTCCAGGAGGTACACACCCAGTATTTTCTCAACTCTTATAAGGAATATATGTGGAATATGCACTGTCTTATAAGGAATCCTAATGGTGTTCGTCAAAACAAAATCTGAAAAAAAAACTGGAGGCAATACAATAATCTTATTTTGTAGTAAATGAATAAACTGTTTACTAAACTTTATCTAAATCATGGTGTAATTGTAATATAATATCTATAGAGATTCTTGCGAAACCAGTAATTAATCATTTAAAACTGTAAGCACAATCAGAAGATTTTCTGTCAAGATTGCGTGTATCTTGGAAGATAGATGTCGGAAGCATCGAATTCAAAAGTTACTTGCAAGTGTAAGGTAACGAAATGTTTGACGTACAGCAGAAATGGGTGCGATCATGAAGGGATACCAGTTGCAGAGAAAGCAAACCGTAAAAGAGGTCAGAGAAGAATTTCCGTTGTTGCTTATGAAAATGCCAAAAAAAAGCATGACCACTTACAAAACAATTATGTTCCCAGAATCGTTAAAAGACATGGACAGCTATGAACAGAGAAGTTGGAAAAGGGTGCAAAACGATACCAAGCTTCTGGCAGTTTTTGACTTGGATAATTTTGGAAACTGTTTATGGTCGGAGATTAATGTTTCCCTCTATTAATGTTTGCTAAGATCCCCCAGACTTCGAACAGTTTGCCACCTCTGAGCTCAGGCTGTACAACAGTCCTGAAAGGGATATATATACAATTGTTTGCAGCTCTTCTGGAGAAGAATCTCTTGTGGCTTTCAAAAAACACATGCTCTACACAGATTTTGAAAGATTCTCTCTTTCGAAGGCCAAAGTCTCCCTGAGGAACATGGTCGACAGCTATTCCCACACCAGGAAAAACTGTTTAGAAGTGAATAATCCAAGCTTTGCTTTGTGGCTCACACCTGTGTCAAGAGCTTCATACCCTAAAATATTCTGGATTCTTGATGATAGTTTTTCTGTCAGACACAGAGACTTTGGTAGACTCAATACCGTGTCATGGCTACTTGTAACGGATGCAAACTTTGTTTTTCTACTTTTACAGAGTGAAGGAACTTTTCTGAACTCTAACAGTGTCCCATCCACAGGATTGGTATTTGATGATTGCTTCAACAAAGAAAAGCTTTTCATGGGCCAATTCGTCAGGATAGTGAACTAGAAATTGCAACTGAACATATCTCAAACTTCATGAAGGATGGATGTGAATCTAATGAATGTTCCAATGAAGCACGAGCTGATGTATTCCCGAGGTAAGACAGTTGAGTACTATGGTAAGTAATATATTATCTGACACAGTGTGATGGTTATGAATTGGACAATGGAAGGAGAGGCTATATATGTTGCTGCGCAACATAAGGTACATGAACAGAATCGAGAGTCTGTGGTGTCAATGATTGAAGTAATGTTGTGGCACATTAAGAAAGAACTATTTAATATAAGGTGGACCATTCTTCAGACAGCAATGCAACTTGTTACCAGAACACTCTTCTGCACGTGGTTATCCCTATGCTGTGTTATATTCATTGTGTTGAAATCACAAGCTTTATACAAAGCAAAACAAGGATGGGAAATAAAGGCTAGATACTCATTTTGCTAGATCAACTAGGTCCTTTAGTCCTCGCTGAAGGAAGGCAATAACTGTGTCACACCAGTTAAGGCAATTATTGGCCTTAAATCTCATGTCAGTCTGCCAAACTTTATTATTAGGGAGCGAGGTAGCGATCCCTATTTAGGGATGAGTCTGAAATTGACGGCCTGTGCATTTTGAACATCGCTAGGACATCGACAAAACCTAGCCAAAAGGACAGCAGAAAGCCCTTCACTAACTATGTATAAAACTGCCTCTAAAGTTCGGCTAATCTTCCTCGATATCTAGAAAACAGGCTGCAAAAACATCGATTTTCTTCATCTTCTTTCTTCCTTTCCGTCAGCTGTAACTCGTAAACCACAGTGTGTCTACTTCCAGCCTGTACACAAAAAACACTTCAATACTATCTAGAATGTGCCTTTCAAGCCTAGAACCCCAAGTGATCCACGATAGGTTAGTTACAACCCAAAATATATGCAATGATACAGATTTTTAATATTGCTTAATACGCATATCAATCAATAGATGGCGGAAACTGTGATGTTAATCAGGTTCGACTTGTTATGTTTATACTAATCATTTACCGTTAAGAAATTTCTGCTGATGTTGAAAATTTTATTTCCTCGAATTCTTGATAGTACAACTTAAAAAATACGAATACCAAGCAGGAGAATGTCGTTTTGTTGAATCTGTCAACAGACATTTGTTGTTTATTTGAAAATTGATGTGGTGTAGGGATGGAAAAAGATCAGCATGAAAAGTGCTCAAGATGCAACTGGCTGGTAACTTGGTGTGATAGATGCCTGGATACAGAATGGTCAAAATGGAAATATTCCCATTGACTATGCAGTGCATCACATGTCTCCAGTGGTCTGGGCTAGGTGCTCCAAAAAAGGGTATAGATGTATGTACACAAATATGTATTGATATTCTGGGAAGATATCAATTGTTTGATCATGGCCAAGTGGATAAGTTCAAGAAGAAAGGTGCAGGACATATGCTAAACGAGTTACGGATCTGTAGGACAATGAAAACAGTGATGCTGCTGAAGAATACCGCGAATTATCGAAAGAAATGAAGAATGTAGGGATGCAAAAGAATGTGTGATGCAAAATGATTTCCTAATATATATTCATTGTGAACTCGTTGTGCGCCAAAGAGTGAAAACTTGAGTTGAGTAGTTATAGAGATGACAATTACTAACCAGACAACTATGATCAAAGCAATGAGATGGTTAATCTTGGGAAGATTTAAAACCACTATATTGATAGAGAAAGCCACAGAAAAAGGATTCCTTAAATCAAGCCGTATATATTTCTATATTTTATTCCAACTTTTCCAGATTTCAGGATCTAGTGTGAACCATATTTTATTACCAGAATTACATAATTGTTCTGGTTGACTCAGAGATTCGTTGTTAAAACACATTTGTTTAAACTTAGTTATATAAAATTGAAACTTTTCTACACGATAGCTTCAAGTAATAAAGTAGAGTTTATATGTGAAACCAGTTGACAACTGTTAAAATTCACAGCATATATTTTGCAATTTATTACTTAAAATTGCAAAGAAAAGATTAAAATCGTACAAAAGGTTTCATGTTAAAAATCATAAGGTTTTAATATTTAACATCAACGAAAGAACGAAAGGAATCATCTACACATCGAACACATATTTCTTACAAGTCGCTAAAAATGTGATGCCAACCTAAAAATCAAAGAACTTCATATTGCATGCATTTTTTTTTTCGTCTTGCCCGAGTTTGTTATATTAAAACTGTAGTTATGTGTTTTAAGTTTAATTTTCAGAATTTCAGAGGAATTTAGCAGTATTAAATTTTAAATGAAAACCAGGAAAAATCGTCGAAAAAGCATCGACATAGTGTGGTCCTGGAAAATATTAGTACTAAAATTTGTCACCATTGTAATAATGTTTAAATGCCAAAAAAGTATTCCTTAAATTTAAAGTACGACGAAAAGAAGACTTGTTTGAAATATACTCTTAACTTTTTGTCTCTATATTAAACAAACAACTAGTCGTCCATTTTAAAAGTCTCAATTAGTTTTAACAAAAAGAAAAAGAGACGAATGCATTATTCTTTGCAAATAAACTGTAATATCGTTTCTGGTAGTTTCAAATAGTATTATGCAGAAAGACCAAGATTAAGTAAAGCTAAATCTGTGTTTAAACTGATTAAACTTTGTAAAGTATTATTTTTTAAATGCGCGGAATAATCGACCAAAACTGAAACCTAATTACAAACAATTCTATTTTGCTGTGCTTTGATCACCTGAAGTTCTACGGACATCTGAGTAAGATAAAATGAATGTATGTTCAAAACCTAAGAAACAACATGAGTTTGAAAATAGAATGAAATTTTGATACTAAAAGCTATCGATTCCAAAGAGGGAAATATGTGATTTCTAATCTGTTTTAATCGATGACCATTAGGCCCACATGGGTCGACTACTTGGTGGCATCGTTTACTTATCACATGCAATCCTTTTTAATCCATGCATTCTAGATCAGGATTTGTTCTTGTGTTTATTTTACCTTGTAATCCGAATAAAGACTGCAGACCTCTTCCACGACAACGTTCGCCAACACCTACAAAAGAGAGAGATACATAAAGTGATTGTCAACATAGAAGTTAGTTGTAAAGTAATAGTATGAGCTGATATATAATAGCTACATTTTTTGGCTGGTTCATCATACTCAAGTTTTAAATAGTTATATAAAAATTCAGTTGTCTTAAAAACTTACATATTTTAAGACTGCTAGTAATACACTTTTTCATTAACTTTGTATCACCCAACAGGCGTTTTAATATTCATTGTACCGCGCAGATGATGTTCCAATCTCACTGGTACCACACACATGATGTTCCAATCTCACTGGTACCACACACATGATGTTCCAATCTCACTGGTATCACACACATGATGTTCCAATCTCACTGGTACCACACACATGATGTTCCAATCTCACGGGTACCACACACACGATGTTCCAATCTCACTGGTATCACACACACACACATAGTACTTCAATCCCACTTGTAACATACACACATCTGACTTTTCAAGTACACTGTCAGCTCAGCCATGTGACGTTCCAGCATTGCTCGTGTCATATTATTATCTAAGTGGTACAACAGTAAGTCTACGGATTTACAATGCTGAAATCGGGGATTCGATTCCCCTCGGTGGACACAGCAGACAGTTCAATGTGGCTTTACTATATTTAAACACAAATACACACACAAGCCACAGAATTTGTATTTTAACAAGCTTTTATATAAACCATACCTATAAAAGCCACTTTCTGGTCGTAACGCTCCTCTGGTTAGTAACGTTCAAATTGTCTTAATGATTTGTCTCAAGTGGAAGTCTCGAGTTCAAATCCCAGTGGTATTTTTATAACTTTTTTTAATTACTAAATCATAGTGTCTAGAGCAAGATATTAGTAAAACCCACAATAACATGATGGTTAACATTAAGGATTTTAATTATTTGTTAACATTCGATTACAAAGGATGAGAGTCACAATGGTTATAGTGCTAAACTATCATGTGGAAGTCTTGCATTCAAATTATAGTAGAGGCTGGATTTTATGATAATTTTTTATTATTATATTTATTTTTAATACGTTTATTATCATACTTAAAACAAGCTCTTTGAATATTCGGAAGAATACTAATACAATTATGGATTAAGTTAGGGACAATACCATATTACGTAATAAACTCCAGTGCCTTTATGTGTCAAAAACAACTTAAATATCTTGTCAACACGATAGATGGCGCTGAAATATATTACTATTGATGTTTTATAAGCAATTATTATGAAAAGTTATACCTTTGTACATTTGTCCTTCACCATCAAATTCATTGGCTTTGCCATCACAACTAATAAATCGCAGGGTCAGACATTCAACTATTGGCTATATTTGTTCGAGAACCAATTTTTGGGCATGATTCAATTTATATAGCTTCATCAAAGAGCAGATTTGAACACAATATAAAAAATATGAACAAGTCAAAATTATAATCAAGGACCACTTACAAGTAGATGGCAAAATATACACAAAAAATGTTGTTTTCGTGAAACACTAGAAAAAATAGTAGCATTCTTTATACATATATAATTAATATAAATATAATTAATTTAAAAAACATGCTCATAAGATATTTTTCAGTAGAAACACTAATCAGTCTTCCCAGTTTTTTGTGATACTACATAACCCAACTCCTCTTCAATTATGACTGATACAGCATCTCATAGAATTTTTAGTCAGTTTTCGATGAAACCTAATTATCCAATTAATTGTTGTAGAATGATGTCTCTTCAGATTTCAGTGACACCTAACAGCTTGTTATAGAACATCTCATCAGATTTCAGTGACATCTAACACATTGTTGTAGAATTTCTCGTCAGCTTTCAGTGACACTTAATGCACAGATTCTCTTCAAAATCTTTGCGACGCGGCAAAGTGTAAATACATTTTTATTATCTCTTCATTATTTTTATTCGTGGAATGTTTTGTAAACTGCCATCTATCACAGTTTTAAATACAGTTTTTCAGATGTTTAATGTATAAAGTGACAGATTATCTTGGAATACACAAGTGATTTTTAGATATTAAAATGTATACAGGAACTTAATCTTTCGTAACTTGATTAGTTACAAAACACAGAAAGAAATAATTAGTCTTGGAACTTTGTGTGTTTTAATACACTAAGATATAACTGAATTTCTTTAAAGGTTTTTACCTGATGAGTGACGTTCACAATGAAAATTCTTGGACTTCTACCCATGATTAAGCTTTGTATGTGATCCACCAGTAGGCTAGTATTGAACGCAGGAATTAACCAGTCTTTTCCCCTATTTATAATACGGCTGGAGAAGGCCTCGTGACACAAATCATAACTTATTAAAATTTACCATTATCTTAAAGCAAAGTTTATCAATGAAACTCAATATGTCATATAAATTACCCTTTTAAACTGTTTAGTTTAGTAACTTAATGTTGAGAAGTTGTTAATTTCTACAGCTCAATTCTAAAAGTTAAAAAAGCAAAACAGTAAATCCCAGAAAACTTATTTCTAGTATTTACAATTCTCATTTCGCATAACATTTTAAAACACATTTTTCTAAACTATTTATGCATTGACTACTTGTGGGTCCATGACTTTATTAATTAAAAGATCTATAACAAAATACACTTCACATAAAAAGTAAAAAAGTGCCATCAATATTGTAATTAGTCCTACTGCTTAGTGATGAGGTCACATATGTATTTTACACAGAAAATGGAGTGATTTCACTCCTCTTTATTTTTGACATTGAGTTTTGTAACAAGCAAAAACAGTGAATGGTTTAAAATCAAATCGATAATTTGAGTGTTAAAAATGTTTTGTCCTTCTACTAAAACTAAGCTAACTAGTTAATTAATTATCAGCTCAGAGTTAATATGACGTAACGAGTGCAAGGCTTAAATGATTTGAGTGAACTGTGGCATGACTCATACCTGTCTAGGCTGATAAATTTATATCAAAACACTACTTAAGTGCCACATTATCCGATAGAGATTATTAAAACTGAGTTTCAACTATATTTTCTTATGTCACGATTGAAAAATATAGTTTCTTAAATGTTAAGAATTACTCTGTGAATCTATAAAATATGTTTCAGGTTTGTATTCTCCACTTACCAACGAGAGTATTTCCTGTATTTTCTGAAAACAAAGACAGACAACTTTATCACCTTTCGAAATCACTTCTAAAATCTCTTGTGTGGTATACAGGTCATCTGGTACTTTGGAAAAGAAAACCGACCTTCTCTGAATAAGCGGAAGTGAAGGAAGAATAGATGCTAAAAAATAACAAACATATCAGTGAGTGTGTTAAAAGCTAATAAAAAAACTTTCGTCGGTAAGTTATACAAAAGGCTATCCGCGCATAGCCTTTGCTTATTTGTTTGCTTTTGAATTTCGAGCAAAGTTACTCAAAGGCTATCTGCGCTGGCCCTCCCTAATTTAGCAGTGATAGTCTAGAGGAAAGGCAGCTAATTTTGAACTGACAAATAATACTAGAAAGGAGACACCTAGTCAAACAGCACCTATCGTCAACTATAACGAACCGACGAATACAAAGTGCAGAACGCAGCTTTGCGTAACAGGATGCGAACCTTGAATCTTCGAAGTCACAGTCCAGACAAGTTAACTACTAGACCCATGCCCGGCTTTGGTCGACGTAATCAAAAGAATCAAATATCATTTGATAAGTTGAATATAAAATAAATTTAAAACAAAAATTCTTATGGCAAGCTAAGAATAGAGTTAGTATACAAGCAACAAACATACATTTTAAGTAGCTTTACACGAGTTAAATTTTAAATATTCTTCAGTGTGTAGAATTAAAAACAAAATAAAACAAGTATTTTACAGTACCGTGGAAGTTACAAAATACAAAAAATATTGTTAAGCACGTTAAATGTGATGTGATTCAAAACATTCTTCAATAAATCTGGGTGTGATATGATACAAAACATTCTTCAATACATCTGGGTGTGATATGATACAAAACATTCTTCAATACATCTGGGCGTGATATGATACAAAACATTCTTCAATAAATCTGGGTGTGATATGATACAAAACATTCTTCAATAAATCTGGGTGTGATATGATACAAAGCATTCTTCAATAAATCTGGGTGTGATATGATACAAAACATTCTTCAATAAATCTGGGTGTGATATGATACAAAACATTCTTCAATAAATCTGGGTGTGATATGATACAAAACATTCTTCAATAAATCTGGGTGTGATATGATACAAAGCAACAAATATTCTTCATTAAACTGGGTAAGAAATAAATGAAAACAATTCATAATTAACGTTCAATGTGAGTGTGGGAATTATGTAGTGGAGTTTTAACTACATCCTGTCCTTTGATAATGGTAGCGGGTTGACCCTGTGTTAGAGCTCTGGATTTTGGATTTGGTGAGCCAGCTTCGAATTACTGCGATAACCGAATATATTCCCAGCACTTTAAGCTGTGGTTACATTATAAGTGTGACAGTCAATCATTTATATGTGGTAGAGGTAGGGTGTTGTGACTGTTTGCCTTCCCTCTGGCCAGTACTTCAGACTTAGGAATAGCGACAGGTGTCCTAGTAGTTTCGCCATAAATACAACATGTATGGATTAATATCGTTGATACTTTAATAAACAAGAATGAGAAACGGCTGCAGAATCAAATGAACTATTTATTATATTGAAGCTAATGTTTACTATTACTCATTGTACAATAACAGATTACAGATGCAACCCTTAATCTTAAACAAGTACTTAGTATATAATAACATTATAAATTACACAACCCTCAATCGTATATCTAATGATAACAAGAACACAGTATACAATAACATATCACAATTTACAGCTTTTGTGGTATACATGAATACCATGCTTTTTCTACCATCTTATTTCTTGTAGTTTCCTCTATTTTTTTATTCGTTTGCTTAAATGTTTATGCATTTTTCGCTTAACACATGATCAACAAAGTCTTTAATTTGATTTCTTTTTAGTTGCTTTTGTTCTTTGTCGCCCCCCCCCAGTGATACAGCGGCATGGCTGCGGATTTACAACGCTAGAAATCGGGTTTCGATACCCGTGGTAGGCAAAACACAGATAGCCCATTATGTAGCTTCGTGCTTAATTACAAACAAACAAGCAAAATTGTCCTTTGTCATCCGTTGGAGATAACACCTGGTCTTCACATGGTAAAACTGCATCTTTTGCAAGAAGGTCTACAGCAGTGTCCCAAGTGGCAGATCACGTGATACCTAGAAGTTACAAACTCTCTTATGTTTGAATGGGAATGACCAGTCAAGTAGATAACATTAGTTGTTCTTGTCAAATCTGATTGAACTAAGTAACGTGAGACTTACTCAATGTAGAACATTCTGAGCGAGTTGTATTGAGGGTGTATTACTAACCTGATCAATCCACAACTCCAGTGAAGTGACTGTCCATTGTTCAGAAGTAATTGTCAGGGTGTCCAAAAATCACAAAGAAACTTGTGGTAGCATAGAGCTAATGAACAAGCTGTTGGAAGGAATTTTTTGCTCTGCCAGTTTGGACCAGGGACCAAATATTCATCTGAGAGATGGAGTCTCTACGTATGCATATTTAACTGTATCAGGTATTAGCCAAGAACCTATAAAGAGACGTGGGTCACAAAAACAACCCACCCTGAGTGTTCCTGATGTTCAGAGGTGCAGTAAAAGAAGACCTAAACCATTTCCTGAAACATTTCTAGATGTGATATTCGACAATACGTTGGATGTAATAAAATACCAACATTCTACAGTACTATATTCTATGTGTAATAGGCAGCTGCTGAAAAAGGTTTTCGTTCAGTGTCAAACCGTTCTATTATAAAAGTGGGTTGGCTTATTTCATGCCCATAGAGAACGTTTTAAAAAATACTAAGTAAAGACCAGATCAACCTGATGAGACCTGGTATTGAACAAATAAATCCATCGATAACTGTCTACAATAAATAAAAATAATGATAGCAATGCTCTCTTGTTCTTGGAAAGTCGTATTGCGCCAATCCTAATGTGATGTTTCGTTTTTAACATCATATGTTTTCCCAAGTGTCACGAGCGCTGTAGAGTCTTTCATACTGTGTAACTTCAGCCAAGTATGATATTTAGTTACTAATATATTTTTATAATAATTCTTACAATAGTAAAAAATAAGACGAATGTAAAGCTTTGTTATTAAGAATTGTTACTTTGTTGTAATAATATACTTTTGACAATAAACATACGGTTCATTAAATATCAAAATAATTAATCCAAAAATATAGTACATAGTAAAAAAACTTAATGAAATTAGACAAGTTTTAACACACACATACACAAACAATATATTTATTTATTTATCAAAAATAAAAGTTATAGAAACTAGGATTTTTATCTACAAAACTGACAGACAGTAGACGATTACCTCATTAAAAAGTACTACGTTGTGTACGCCTATATGTAGATTAACGATAAGTAAATCTTGACATGTAGTAGGTTCGTTAATAGAGATAGTATTATAACAAGAAAGCCAAGCTATAGACTTTTTAATTATCCACTTTCATATTTACCTGGCAACTATAAACGAAGTTTTTTTTTCTTTCTTTTTACATTGAATCTCCGTAACACAATTTCAATGAAAAGTACTCGGAGGGAACTCGTTTCAGGGAACTTTAATGAACATTTATGTCTTGATGTGCGGAAGTTGTATTGGTGGAAATAATAAACTCTTCAAATGTAACTTTTTATTTCAAACTGGTGCAGTGGTTGTGATCGGTCAGGTTTCTAACAAATTTTAAATACTAAACTATTTTGTCGTTTAATGACTTTTATTTGAACAGAATACTCTCATGTAACAGAAAACACTCTCTACACATCTAAATAAAAAACTCTATTAAAAATAAAATATAAAATTAATAAAAAAAAGAAGGAAAAGGTAAATTAATTCCAAATGTTGAAATTATACTTGATGTGTATATTGCTTTTTGAAAATCAAATTTTAAGATTTATTTATTTTTCCACAGTCTTATATTAAAGATTAAAAACAAATAGTACCCATTTCGCAGAAGTCCAACATAATAAAAGAACGTTTATTCAGAAAGTTTGAGACAATGGGAGAGATTGATTAGAGTAAAACTTTATTTTTACTTTAGGAAAGCTAATTAAGTATTCAAAGCTACAAATCGTTCTGGAGCTTATTCCACCAAACGCTCAGAAACGGAAACCTAATTAATCTTTATATAAATAAACCGTATAATACGGTGGCGATAAAGTTTATTTATAATAGCGTACGTATGATCTTAATATACTAAGCCATTTAATTATAAAAAACAAAATGGGCTTGTACTTGCACATTAATGAAATACGCGTCTAGACCAATCTTAAGTATTGTCTGTCGAAATATATTTTTTTTTTGTTACTTATCAATAGAAATTTATTTTGTCAATTTAATTGTTAAGAGTTTGAACTGTAGGTGAATATTGGTACTTTATAAAACAGGGTATCATTTCAGAAAAGTTCTTAATACCACCACCACCACCACCCCTCACTCCCATGACTCAGTAGAAAGTCTAAAGACTTATAATACTAAAAATCGGGTTTCGATATCCTTGGCGAGCATACCACATATACCACATAATAGACAAACAAACTTAACACCAATTTGTTTTATTCCATATAACACCGTCGAACTTCTATCTATGACAGTTATTGTGTGAGAATATACAGTACTTTTCTCAATGACGCATTTATTGTGTTATAAAAAAGTGGAGACATGTTATTACACAAAACAAACGCAACGGGAGTACTTTTTTCAGCCAGAATCGATCCTGTCTAAGCACAAAAATATCTTTCATGGAAGATAAAGGGAAAACGAAATAACATAAGTTGTATCTATATATATAATAGTCAAATGTCTGTCTGTATCTCCTGAACAGTTCATCTTAGAAAAAAAAAATACACGTCAAAATGTTTATTTTCAAGATTACATTCAGGAAAATTAATTTTTTTTTCTTTTACAATTCCTGAAATTTCATATCGACATCAACATGGATCTATTAGTTTTCGTATATGCTGAACGACCAATCTGAGAAAAACACTTATTAAGAACAAAAATGTTATGAGGGAAGTTCACGAAAAAACTGAACTTCCTCCGTCGACTAATTGAAAGAAGCATTTCGAAGATAGGAACATGAACGGAAATAACTCATAAAAAGATAAATGTTTTTTAATATATATTTGTTGTTGTTCGGTTTATACAAATATATTCATGCCGGTATTATATACACGTATTATTTTATTGAACCACGTGGAATAATTCGATTTACCTTGAATATCTCTCCTATGTCACTTTTTATAGAAATTACAACTGTCAAAAAATTATCAGTTTGGTAAAGGTCTTTTCTTGCGCTCATTAAAATAACAAGGAACGGTGACATCCAGCGGAAAAATCCCCGCGGCTACTTAGTAAACCTGAGCGCTTTATTATTGTTGAATGCACCCATTGCATCGAAATCCAAACATTTTTACAAACAATACATTACAGTCAGTCTTATTTGCTTAAAAACAAACGCAGTACAATTTTCCTTATTGCAATAACACATGGAATGACAAAATACGGCTCACTAGACAATCATATTGTATATACGCTCTGATCCAAAGGATTGGGTTGACTGCACATTTTATACTTATTAATTACTATTTTTAGGAAAATTACTGTTGAAAATATTTAATCTGCTAGTTATGTTATATTGTGATCATCGTAGGAGTTGGTAAAGCGTTAGCTCTTATAGCAGCAAATATCAGGAAATATGATAAAAACAGGAAACAGTATTACTTTTATAAATAAATTGTACACTACCTTTTTGCGAAACAGTATTTAGTTTGAGCGTCAACTAAAATATAGACGGAATTTTTATCTGAAATGTTGCTTTTGTGTGTTAAATTTGAAGTTGGATTTGAAAAGTCAATGAACATAGCTTCTATTCAATTGCACCACTTTTGCTTCATTTCCACGCTCACCTGTTCCGCCCGAGAATCACGAAACCTTCAAGTGCTCAGTTTGCTAATGCATACGAGAAGTCCCTCGACTGAGCATAAAAGGGGCGGAAAAAGATGCCTCTCTCTTAGTTGCCTCTCACTCACTCAGTTGGTCAGTTCGCCTAGCTCCGCGTACAATCAAAACAAAGTCCGATCTTCTTCCTTACATCATACCCGCAATATAATCAAATTCTGCAAAACTCTGTTTTTAAAATCTTTTAAACTCTAGTTCTGTAAACATAAATTATTTTATATTTTTAGAAAATCATTCAAAATGTTGGCTGTCTCTAATTCAAGTAATGTCCGAAAGTGCAAAAATCACCTAAACAGTTTCTGCTACATTTGTGAAAAACATATTACAGTTTCACGAAGGAGAAAATCACACAAAAGGTAAAGGTACTTAATACCATTCATTATTTTGGGTGTAAAATTGGTGACCAAGAAAAACATTAGGCTCCATATGTGTGTTGTACAATTTGCACATCTGACTTGACACAATTGCTGAATAAGAAGTGAGCATGTATGCCATTTGCATTTCCCATGATATGGCGTGAGTCCAAAGATCATCTGAGTGACTGTTATTTTTGCATGACTAATATTTCTGAATATTCAGACAAACTAAATAACACATTTAATATCCAAATATTGCATCTGCAATGAAACCAGTGCCTCATGGGGATGGTCTTCCAGTGCCACTTCCGCCAGCAAATTAGGAAACAGGAGTGTTATTCTACAAATAAGACAATTAATCATCTTCATCCTCTTCATCTAGTAATTATATTCCTGTGGCACCTCAACATAAACTGCTTCATCTGACACAAGAAGAAATAAATAATCTGATTTGTGACTTGTCTCTATCAAAGCAGCATGGGGAACTTCTTGGCTCTCGTTTACATCAATGGGATTTATTACGTCTAAAAACAAGAGTTTCAATTTACCGAAGTCGCCTTCAAAGACTTATCAAAACAAGCAGGTTATACATTTTTAAATACAATGTTCAATTAATAAATAAAGTTGTTAAAGAAAAAGTTGTTATTTTTCACGATATATAAATATATTTTGAATAAATCTATCACAACGCGAAAACTAGAGGTGATCAGTATTTTCAACATGATTTTTAGAATCAGCATCATCATATTACTCAGAAGCAACTGAATTTTTCCTAGTAGCGGATACATCTTTTGTTGCCTAGTGTTATAGATAAAGACTTTGAAATCTTGCTTATTTTTGAAGAATTCAAATACCTAGTTGCATTCTTGGTAATTATTGTACACTCGACAGGAGTTCCAAAGATCTGTGTAATGATAGGCGGTAAGCTGCGGCAATAAAGAGTCTTCACGAACTTTGAGGTAAACTTATAAAGTTTGTTCCATACCGGTTGGTCATCGATAATCATCGAAGTTGTAGTCCTAAAATTCATACTGAGTCTGTGAGCAGTAGAATGGAGATTCTTAATGGTCATATTATGAAGATAAAGATCGTTAGTTGGGGTGTTCTAGTGTACATATTAGTTGTTTGATAGTATGTCAATAATCTTCACACTATTCATACTGAGTAAACCAAAATGTTTGTCAACTGTTTTCCAATTTCCAATATTTGACAGTCAATATTGTCACACAGTTATACTGAAACAATATTATAATTTGAAGTGATCACAAAATATCAATTCATAAACTGATTAAACATGAAGGCAAAATGCGATTACTTTTATTCCAGAGTGTGTTTAGCACATGCAAAATGAACTACGCTTCAAGAACCTGCATTATCGCAATGAAAAATGTGAAACATAACTAATTATAATTTTTTTTATTGCTCTGAAACGTAATTTTCTAGATCTTGTTGGATACTTGCCTCCTTATTGTGTAGCGCCTAAACACGTGCGTGCACACGGTGTCTGTGTTCTTCAGACCTATGTTCTATCGAAACACGTAGTATGTTCCACCATCAATAAAACTTTTCCTTATGCTTATAAATCGTTGTTGACCTACTTATTATCACATGACTATAATTCAGTTACCTTCTTCCTTAACATTTTAATCTTGCATAATCAAAAAGCATCTAGGAACCTAGTTTATTTTGGATCCATCATCGTGGATCAACATAAATCATCGAAAGTACATTTTCTGTTGCTCTTACAAGGATCATGACGACTGCGGAGTAGGTAGACTTTCTGTACAGTATTTTGTTCTTTCTTTGAATTCAGACTACACAACAGCATCCAAGTAATAACATAATATCTTTGATTCCACTTAGATGTTTATCCTATCAAATTAAAATTTACCTTATTGCAGGAGAAACTTATTTATTAACCCTTTCTTTACCTAAGAAACATGTGTTGATAGCAAAAAGGTTACAAGACGGCTGCCATCTACCAACTGAAGAACACTGGGAGTTGCGCCATTCAATCTACTTATTTTTAACAACAGACAACGATTCGTTAGTTTGGAAAATTAATACAGGGTTGTCCATCATAAACTTCTAGCATATACAGGTGTTTCCTCGTATATCTGGCATTAATGAACGACTATCAGGTGTAGAAGAAGATGGAAACGAATGAGAGTAACGCCATCTAATCTTGGCTTTATACACTATTGCCATTTATCTTTCTCTGTCCAAATACACCATTCAGGACACATGGGAGATAACATCCTACCACCATATCCACTTAATACTCAGTGGATCATTTTTCAAGAAAATTTGCATCAGGCTTGACCCATGCTATAAGGATGAAACAGACATGGGGATCATTACTGGCTACAGAGCAATTGCTGGAGCACATCCAAAGTCTAGATACTTATTGGAGTCTTTTCACTGACATTTCTTACGAATACGGATCAAGAAATATTCTTATTGTTATTCTTCTTCTAACGTTATATTCATAAGAGGAGCGAATTTGATAGAATTCCAAAATATAGCAGACCAGCATCCGATTCCATTTTTACGGCTACAATGAGTCAGCAATGATAAAGTTATAGCTATCACATAGAGTAAAATATGGAGAGATGAAATCAAGAAAACAGTTTAAGCCTCACCAACATGGTCGATATCTTACAAAAGCTACACAACAAAAGTAAGTGAAATGGAATGACCATAGAAAAGGATAAACAAAATCTGTCATGGATATCGCAAACGAGTGACTGGGGCATTATTTGGTGGTATTGGACAAGGAAAATCTCTAGAATAACACCTTATACCTTCCCAACTAGACACAAGGTATTTGTACTAGTCCACTCTCTGGGATCGACATGGACCATTTGAAGCAGTTATTAAACGGTCTTCTAGTTTCGTTTCTGCTTTTAGTTTTAATATTTCATTGGATTCTATGATTGTCTAATTCATATTTTAAACAACCATACTTTTAGTTTTGATATTTCATAGGATTCTATCATTGTCTAATTTATATTTTAAAAGTTGACCTTACTTTTAGTTTTAATATTTCATTGGATTTTTTTATTGTCTAATGTATATCTTAAACGTTGACTCTACTTTTAGTTTTGATATTTCATAGGATTCTATCATTGTCCCATTTATATTTTAAAAGTTGACCTTCCTTTTAGTTTAAATATTTTATTGGATTCTATCATTGTCTAATTTATATTTTAAACTTTGACCTTGCTTTTAGTTTAAATATTTCATTGGTTTCTATCATTGTCTAATTTATATTTTAACGTTAACCTTGCTTTTAGTTTAAATATTTCATAGGATTCTATCATTGTCTAATTTATATTTTAAACATTGACCTTGCTTTTAGTTTTAATACTTCATTGGATTCTATCATTGTCTAATGTATATTTTAAATGAGAAAGTTATACATGAAATAAGTCCATGGAAAAATTGGTCGAAAATATTTTGCATCCTTTGTCCTCGAAACGTGAATATAAATGTAATGTTCATTAATATTAACTTTCATCAGAGCAAACTGCGTACTTAAAGCGAAACTGAAAAACAACCTGGTAGTCTGTATTGCTAACTAAATATACTTTTATTTAAGTTCCTACTTATAATGATTAGAATGTATTATTTCATCAGTTGGGTACCCTCGCTATTAACGATGTTTTCGGCTATTATCAGTGTATTTACAGTAAAATCCACTACTTATAGCTAAGAAGATGAACTAGTTCCAAAAAGCCATTGATTTTTATCAGGTCATTTGCTAAATAAAATTGTATCTTTTACACCAGAAAACTAGAAATATCTGCCAGATTCATAGCCTGATGAGAATACGTTATCATGACCATGATATAATAAGGTTACATACCATTAACACGGCCATGATATAATAAGGTCACATACCGTTAACATGGCCATGATATAATAAGGTTACATACCGTTAACATGGCCATGATATAATAAGGTTACATACCGTTAACATGGCCATGATATAATAAGGTTACATGCCGTTAACATGGCCATGATATAATAAGGTTACATGCCGTTAACATGGCCATGATATAATAAGGTTACATACTGTTAACATGGCCATGATAACATAAGGTTACATGCCGTTAACATGGCCATGATATAATAAGGTTACCTATTAAATTAGGTTGACAAAATGAGCGGCCAGCAGTAATTTATAAAAGCTTCCATTAAGAGCACCAGTTCCCATGCAGCAATGATGGGCAATCCATGGCCTCCTAGTGGTTAGCCTGAGGCACTCCCTGCACCCTAAAATATATTTCATATATATGTAATTTTTATTCAAGTATATCATTTTTCGCTAATGGCTGATAAAGTGTGTATTACGGTCTTACGATGTTTGAGGGCCATAGATTTGGCCCATGGATTAAATCAGGTTGCCCACCACTGCCCTGAAATATGGAAGAAAGATTGGAATCACAAATGACCGAGAGGAGAGTTATGTAAATCAATATTTACATTACATATAAAGAACAATTACAAAGAAAAATGGCAATGTCTAATGCCACTGACCTAAAGTAAAGAATTACATTCTTTGCATTTACTGTATGAAGGCTGAGTTCGCCAAGATCGTCGTATTCTAGTAAACCCAAAAGAGCAAAACGCAATTCAAGAGTTTTGTAGTTTATAGGCAATAGGTTGTCTAAAACCGCTGGAGTTTGCCTATGTAACTGATAAAATATGCATGGGTTTCGGAGCATGATGAAAATTCAGCATCATGGTTAGTATCAGGTGTCTAGAGTCCAAACTTTTTCATAAAGTATTTTTGTATATAAACTAATATTAATTATATGACGGTTTTTACTGTCTAGTAGGAAAAAAATTGGTATCCTTTGCATCATAATATTATCAAATTCAGTATCTTATGCTTACTTCCCCAAGACAGAAGTTCTATAAGAGATAGTGTCTTAGCAAGTGAGCTATGGTCGTAAGTACTAATTAGTACACAAAGCTGTGCATCTTATATCTTTGCAGCTAAGGTTGCAAATTGTCCTACTAACAGCAAACGATCATTGTTGAAAATAGACAAGAATTCCAAACAGAAGGTAAATTATTTATGATGTAACTGGATGAAAAAGTTA
The DNA here is from genome assembly GCF_000517525.1 of Limulus polyphemus. Lineage (NCBI taxonomy): Eukaryota > Metazoa > Arthropoda > Merostomata > Xiphosura > Limulidae > Limulus > Limulus polyphemus. The sequence continues at coordinate 143,190 of NW_013667391.1, read as the reverse complement.
TTAGAGACATTTAAATAATTTAATTTTATCAGATAATAATTCAAAATCAATGAAGACTATTTATAATCAGTCTGTCATCAGAAAGATAGGGAAAAGTTACTCAGGCCTACGGCCATTACTACTATTGTTGAAAAGGTTTCTTTTTACAGAAAGATCGGGTAGAGTTACTCAAGCCTACGGGCATTACTACTATTGATGGAAAGTTTTTACATACTTTGCTATTGGAGGTAGTTGAAAATACGATGTATTATTATTATTATACTAAAAATAGCCGTTTAACATAGATTGTTAACTTTAAAGGGGGAATACAAACTGGGAAAAACATGTTAGGTAGTCTGATTTGAAATAAAATTTTGAAAAAAAGATACGCTGCGTTCTCTTTTCGTTTAATACCACAATCAATACATTGTTTTGTTATTTGTCACACTTGTTTTTCTTATTTACATTGGTTTAGGAGTTGTCAAAAATAAAGCACAAAACTACATAATGTGGTATTTGTACCGTGGCTACCACCGGGATCGAAAACCGAATTTTAGCGTTAAATTTCCTCTAACTTACCACTGAGTTACTGAAGTGTAAAAAATAAATATCTGTAAATATAATCCAGCATTATTATTAGGATAATAGGATTTACTTACTTAATTTCACAAAGTCCTATAGCTCAAAATTTCTCACTCAATTTAACTTTTCATTGTCACTTTTCTTATTAAAGATTGGTTATTAGTTTTTATCTGTACACTGTTTCACTTGACTGTTAATGGATGTCCTGTATCTGTCATACAATATACTTAACATGTATGATGAAACGGTAAAATAAAAAGTCTCTCACCAAATGACGGCTCATAGATTAGAGCTATGTTATCCCACTTCAGCCAATCGGTAGCTAGACCCATGATAAAGGATAATGCTTTGGCTACAGTAACTCGGGGGATGGGTAACAAGTTCTTGTCGCACTTTCCAAGCATATCCATAAGGATGACTGGATGTCTCTTCCAAAAATCATATCGTCTACAGAGATCCTCTGCTTTTTCACATGTCATCCACATGAGAGTAATTCTCTCCCTGCTTCCAGTAACAGAGACATCTAGGTAAGCAGAAGAAAAGATGAAATTTTTAGTTAGATCAATTAGTAGCTCAATTAAGACCATTGAAATCACGGACATGTTACTCAATGTGTAGTAAGTTTTAACACACACACACGTGCCATTGTTTGGAAAACTGTTTGTTTTTAAGAATGTTCATTAAATTAATAGCAGGAAGAAAAAAAAATAAGTAGAAATATAATAATATAGGCACACAGATTAACTTTACATTGAACAAAGTCGTCTATTATTTTTATGAAACAACAGATACATCAAATTAGGATTATATATATATAATAAACTCTGAATTTGAATTACTTGGAAATGTTAAAAAATAGTATCGTTAACTTGCGTGAATATAATAAAGAACGAATTATGTATTGACAATTTGTTTGTTTCAGAATTTTATGTAAAGCTACATTAGGCCTATTTGTGCACAGCTGTTCTTAATTTTGAACTGATAGATTAGAGGAAAGGCAGCCAACTAACAGCATTCAGCGCCAGCTCTTGGGGTACTCTTGTCTAATCGAATAGTGGAAATTGTCCGCTGTATCTACGGCACCAAAGCACGAAGCTCGTTTTTTCGGCAAAGGGCCAAGAATCATAAATTTTCAGGTTCACAGTCCTGGCACGCTAACCACTAGACCATCCTGGCTCAATGTTAATAAATGATATAAATTTACTTCAATATAAACTGAAATCATACAGAACAAATTTAGAAATGATTAAGAATTGCAAATCTCACAAAATAATGTACACAAAAAATATAAATGTTGGACATGTTTGATCATAAAGAACAACTTAGAGTTTTAAGAATGGCATGGTGAATGTAATTTCAACATAAGATACTGAATCGAATTGTTTTAATCTAATATGCATTAATTTTAAAGTGTGTTAAAACTATCGATTTATAAAGGGTGATTATGAAAGTGTATATGAGTGATATCGATTGAGTTTGAGATTTTGATTTACAATAATTATGTCACAAAACAAATAGGAAGAAATTACTTCAAATTAAGATCAGAACAGCTCCCGGTTATTGAATATAATTAAGTTGTGAAGTTTCCATTAATAGTAACAAGTACGATTTGTTTTTAAAACATTAAACAAGAGGTTCGAGCTCTGTTCTGTATGCAAGTTATATTGTAAATGGAAAAAATTAAGAATAACTTTAATATATGCAGAAGGTTGAGTACATTATGTTAAAACTATTTTTAATATGCAAATCAGAAGGTCTCGTAACAACCACAGCCGATATAAAATGACGGTGGAATGGAATGTATAAGAACTATATTTTGACATTGTTTAGCGTTCATACGTAGTGTGTTGCCACTGGACACTGATCCTTTTTGTAATGGTAGGTAACAGCCATTTCCGATGAAAAATATTCATATATAGATCATAAAGATGTATCTACATTGGTGATTAGAATTCATAAGACGGGAATATCTCTTGTTCTTAATTGCATTAAAAAACAAAAAATATGGACCAATCTGGGGTACAAGGACCATCCAGAAAAACACATGCAATAGGTTACACTTCAGCCGTGGTAATTAAAATGCGACAAATTGTAACATACGAAAAATATGGATTAACTTGGGGTACCAGGACCATCCAAAAAAGAGGCCTCCAAGAAGTAATACCTCAGCCATGGTAATCAAAACGTGACGCATTGTAACAGAAGAGGGGCCACAAACACAAAGGTCAGAGGCTAAAGCTGTCAACGTACTTCAGGCAACAGTATGCAAGATAATCAAGAAGGATCACTCTCTGGAAAATTATAAAACCTACGTTTAATATACAGTAAAATTACAAAGATTTACTTAGAATGTGTTCAAAAATAGTGTCGTTTAAGTTCAATGGGCACAAAGCTCACAAAAAACAACTTAGAATGCATTAAACAAGTAATGTCCTTTTTGTTTAATAGAGACTAACATTACACAGAATCACTAGAACATGCTCAAAATTATATCTTCTATAATATTTTCAAGAATAGTACTGGTTAGTTTAAATTAAATTAAGTCACACAAAATTACTTAGAATGTGCCCAAAACTGGTACCTTCTAGATTTAATATAAATCAAAGCATATAAAACACCAAAAATACTTAGAATGAATTCAGAACTGGTATTGTGTATCTATTATATACTCTAAAACCAAACATATTTGCTGAGAATATATTCAAAAATGATGTTTTCCAGTTTAAATTAAAATCCTCTCAAAAAATACTTAGAGTTTGTTTACAAATTGTATTATTTATGCTTAATATACATTAGTTGTTGTTTCTTTGTTTCAGATATTTGTGAAAGCTACAATCTTATAAACTAGAGGGAAGGCAACTATTCAATAACACCTACCACCAACTCTTGAGTTACTCTAATCGAATAGTGGGATTTGATTGTCTTTCTTATAACCTGCTAGAGACCCAAAGTGCATAGGATGATCATTTCATTGCGGTAACGGGACACAAACCATGTACCCTCGTATCCACAACACAATACACTAATTAAAGGGCCAAGCTCAGCACTTCATATGCACTAAACTTAGAGAAGTACTTATAATGAGTTCTAAATTATATATATTAGCAGAAACGCCGCCATATGGGCGGTTGTTTGTGCTAATACATATATATATATATATTATACCCATCCCTGCTAAAAGCTGTAATGATATTAACTTCACAGTTTTACGTTGATATTGTCACTTTCAAATTTTTTGTTTTAGTTAAGTATCTAAAATTTTATCACAAATAGGAATAGAATATCACAAAAGTTACTGGTTTATCACAGACAAGTTATTAGGTCTAGAGAATCTCTTGGTAAACAACATTGTCAATAATTCGATGACGAGGAACCAACTTTGAGACTAATAATGGCTGGAGACGGCTTGAATGGGTAATGAAGAAAACTTAATATAACAGCAAATAGTACAACGTTAC
>NW_013667391.1:136714-138896 GCF_000517525.1 Limulus polyphemus | reverse complement strand
AATTCGATGACGAGGAACCTAACTTTGAGACTAATAATGGCTGGAGACGGCTTGAATGGGTAATGAAAGTAAAACTTTAATAATAAAGTAACGTTGTACTATTTGCTGTTATATTAAGTTTTCTTCATTACCCATTCAAGCCGTCTCCAGCCATTATTAACATTGTCAATAAATTTGCCTTGCTTTGATTCAAATGTTGCATTTTCTGCAAAGATTTTGATATTGTCCTTATTGCCCACTCTTGAAAGGGTCAGATAAAGCTGTCCATGGAAAAAATTCTTTGGTAGGAAGAGACCAATCTGTGCCCTAGCTTTTGTTTGATGTCATGGCGAATACTGGTTTTATTGGAAATTGTTTCTGATGAAGACTGAAGGGGAACTCGTGTTCCTGAGAAATATCAGGAATCCTCGGAATGAAGATTGTTTCACCATCAAAGCTTCCAATTGCAATCCTCGCCTCTATTACGTAATATTAACTTATAACAGTGTATTTCATGTCGTTACAGTGTCCATTCTGTGGGTTCAAATTTCTCAACAGTATTATGGGCATCCAACATTCAGCTTCAGCAGATGAGGAGGAAATCCAGATGGATTGGCCCCATTCAAAAATTCATGTGGGTATCGAGTCTCATATTCAGTAGTGTGTGAACTTTTGTATGCTCATTCTTGACCAGGAAATTCTTTCAACATGAGCTCATTCAGTCTCTGTACATCCTCATTGGTAAGAGATATGATGGCCCTGTTATCAAGCCATGAAGTGTCAGCCAGGTTTTGTTCCAGGTTATCAAATACAAAGCTGCAAAGGTCAGCAAGTTTTGTTGACTGCATGATGAGTTGTTCTGGAATCTTAATCTTATAGGGTCCAATCTCTTGATCGATTGGCACTTGGTCATTTCCAATGTCCATAAGAAACTTGGAAAAAGAGGACTTTTCATCAGTACTGGCAGTTTCCACTCTGACATTTGTCTTTAGTTCTATTGTCTGAATATGTTCCAAGAGGTAGTATTTCTTGAGGGTGGCGTCAACAATTTGCAGTCGTGATCCATGTCGAACTACTGGTAAAATTTGCTTCCAAACACCTTCTCGTAAAACTTTCAAGCCTCTAAGGTACTAGGTATTTCCTCTGACACCTTACAAACTACGATCCAGTCAATCTAAAATATGTTTGTGACCCGTGCTTACCTCGTCTACAAAAAGAAGATTTGTTTGCTGCATGAAGTTTCCAGTTGCATCTCGCTTTGTAAAGGAATATGTTGGCTCCTACTTTACATTTAGAGGAATCTTACATTTTGAGTGCAAAGTTTATCCATTATTTAGCAGAAATACGGCTATGCCAGACATTGCAGCAGCCAGAGAAATATTACATTCTGATATAAATTGGTCAAGTACAATGTTCATCTTACAGCTAGGTAATATTTAACTTTGTCTCTTCTCTAAAAAAACTAGAGTTATGTGCCTGCTGTACTCTGTCTGGATCTGGCTCTGGCAATCCAAAGTTAGCATTCAAATCCAGGCCATCATGCTCTATTCTCTCTTACAATTTCAGAAGCACCTGGTGCACTGTTCTCTCAGACATAATGTGCTCATGATATTGGTGCATGATATCCTCGGCAAGCCTTGTTTTCCATTTATTCCAAAATCCAAATGGATCAGCAGGTATTTAGTGGAGCAAAATTATGCAAAATATTTCTCTTAACTGAACCCTACTTCGAATTCGAGGGGGTCTCTTCCATGGCATGGTCTTTTTTCCTTGTCATCATCAAATAGGCCAAGTCTCAGGCAAGCTGTTTGGAATAAGGAGCACTCTTTTCCATCTATGATTCTCAGATTCTCATAGGATGTGACACAAGCTTTGTGATGAAGAAGCATGCGAAGATAGTAGAGCTCTGATTGATGTCTACTCAAAAATATTGCTGGAATCCGACCGAGCGTCTATGCAATGACTTGACCATCATCATCATCCTGTTTGCTCCTCTTTCTTTGAACTTATCATTTTTTGGTGCTCTCCCAATGGGAAATATTTTGGTATGTATGGGTAGAGGATCTGTCTTGCTTCTGGATCTGACCACATGACTCGGAAGTTTTCTGTTAAATTCGTGACTGGCTCCCCTTGTGCCCCCCTCGATGTGGATTCCTGTACGTGGTGAGGGGACCTCCCAGGGAAGGTTCTGTATTTCAGTTAC
>NW_013667391.1:131716-135714 GCF_000517525.1 Limulus polyphemus | reverse complement strand
ACTTAACGTTAGTTCTCATCCTGTTCTCATCAATATTCAACACCGATTGGCCCACTTTTCTCTATCTTCTATTTCCATCCAGTTTTTCTGGATCCCTGGCCACGTCGGTATTCACGGGAACGATCTCGCTGACACCGCAGCTAAGTCCATCTGCTCTGGTGCCATCACGGCCGTGCCTGTCCCATACATGGACTACAGTCCTGTCTTCAAGGCGCGGCTTCGTACCAGTTGGCAGTCGACTTGGAGTGAGCAATGCCATAACAAGCTTTTCCAGATCAAACCTTCTGTTGGTCTTTGGCCGTCTTGCTTCCATAAGGATCGAAAGGAGGAAGTAGTCCTGGCAAGGCTACGCATTGGTCATAGTTTTTTAACCCATCGTTTTCTTTTATCAGGTATTGACCCACCGATGTGTAGCCATTGTGACACTCAAGTTACAATAGCCCACATTTTACTGTCGTGCCGTCGTTACGACGCTGGACAGTGTCATTGGTAATGGTGACACTGTCCGACTAGATTGCATTTTTAATTTTTTACACACTATACGTCTTTTTATTTCTATATAAATCTTTTACCGACATCTATTGATTTTTAACTCGCTGTTTTTTTTTACATTTTACTTTAATCTACTTTCATTGCTTTTACCGGTTGTTTGGCGCAGATAGCCTAGCTGCTTTGCGCCATAAAACACCAACCAACCAAACCAAACCCCTTGTGCCACTGCACTGGCCTCTTGACCTTCTTCATAAAGAACCATTGATCTCCTGGAAGATGACAGGGCAGCTTCCAGACCGGAGATTCTCTATTGTGGAGTTTGACGTAACAAATTCTCCAGAATGCCGTACTTCCAGCAATGAACCTGGCATTCACAAAAGTTTCAATTTCATCTCTGCCTTCTGAATTTTGAACTGTGAAAACAATCCTGTCAGAACCTTTGCATATGTACTTGTACAGGTACTTGACTACCTGGACAGAATAGACAACTTCCATATTTAAATGGGCTTGGTACCTGAAGGAGAGCAATGGATTATATGGTACTACCCACTGGTTGTTCACAATGATTTCTTACCCCTGTGATTTAGGGCATGAGTTAATCCACCATTTTCAGATGATCGCCTTTTGTACTCTGGCAATGAATTTCTCCATCAGTTGTGGCATCTCGAAGAGGCTTCAGTAAATCTTTGGTGCAATGTCTCTGTTGTCCATGCCCTTCCATGCAAGGACTCGGAAGATTGCATTGGCCACAGGGTCCATGTATATTGTTACTTGTTATAATCCCATGCAGTTAAGGATTCTGTTCTTTATCTGGAATCTCACAGCGAACAACATGATCAACACCTTCCGGTGTTCTGGGTTTTGAATCATCTGCCATAATGAGGAAAATGGGAGCATATGCCTGACCACGCTTTTGCCACTCCATTATTGTTGAATGAGCTTTGACTTTGCTGCCAAGAATATCTTTCTGGATAAGGTTACTCATCAAAGAATTGTATTTTAATTTGAACACTTTGGCACATAGATCTGGTCTATCATGGATATATTCACCATCAAATAATGCTTCTTGAATTTCTTTCCATTTAGGGTTCCTTGTGAATATGATGAGGTAGTCTGGCTTGCCTATATGTAGAACAATATTCATTGAGTTCTGGAAATATTTGTTGTAGAACCGTGGTGAGTCATAGATGGTAGGTGGTAGAATGACTCTTCTACCAGCATTTACTTCATATCCTTCAACAACAGCATCCATAAGGCCTTGATACTTATCAGATCTAATTTGTCTCTGATGGTTATTTGCTCATTTCAGACGTCTGTATTCAATTTTAGTTCAACAGTCAACAGCATACTGCTGAAGCAATCTTCTTGCACTCATGACAGCATTGAAGCTGTCTTGACGGACATGAAAGGGATAGGAATAGAAATCCAGTGCAGTCAGTGTCTTTTTTTTATACTTTTCCCCAGTCTTGTCAGTCCAATTTGCCAGTCATCTGAGCCATGAGGAAACAACAGAACATAATGCAAGGGATCACAGAAGTGATGAGTTTGATTGATTGGGTGTTTGTTTGTCTGTTTTGAAGTTAAGCACAAAGCAACATAATGGGCTATCTGTGCTCTGCCCACCACGGGTATTGAAGCCCGGTTTCTAGCGTTTTAAATCCGCAGAAATACCACTGTGCCACTGGGGAGCTTGACTGATTGTTCGCAAGCTATCATCCCAACAGTGAATGATGATATCTAGTTATCAGAGTTTATTCCAGAGAGCATTGCAACAACTTCTGAAGCCATTGGAAACTTGTAAGTTCAGCAGTGAGAATTACTTGATCGTACTCTTTTGTCTGCATGTAGGATCACATCAAGTTCCTGTCAGCATTGAATTTAATGGCTGCTTTAAAGCTGTGGATGTAACTGTTGTGAATGTGTAGTTCCTCCTACAGGTCTTGTAAAATTATGGGGTCAAGGTCAACTTGATTCAGGTGGTTTTGAAGTTCATTGTCGGTATCATAGAAGTACAGCTGAGCAAATTTGGGCTCGTCACTGGTGCTGTTTTGGAGGAGGGATCCAATTCTGTAACAAGTTTGCCTTATATCTTGAAAGTAAGAGACAAACCATGACTTACGATTTCATTGCATCCAATGGAGGCCAGCTCAAAAGTTGTCGTAGGTTCTTGTATGCTGTAAGAATTTATTGCCTGATTGTTTGACGTTGAAATCCTTAATCAATTTTGGTGGTGGTTCTGGAACTGCGTCAAGCTTAATTAACCCTTCCCTGACTTTAGTTCATCTTTCCACCTATATGTTTTACAATGAGGGCAAGACTCTTGAAAGAAATTTTCGGCAAAGTGTTTCTTCAAGTTCGATAAAACTTCCTCTTCTTCAAAGTCAGTAACTGTACAGTACTTGACAAGATTTATCATAGAAGCTGGTCATTTGCCCTTTCGTGCTTCAAGTCTTGTATTTCGTTCAGTTGATGTTTCGGCAGCCCTTTTTTGCCTATGCTGTTTAGCCATGTGAAATTATTCTTAAAGGTTCCTCTGAAGTGTGTCGTTGCTGCTGCTTTTGTGACATCTTCCCAGTCTTTGAAGTCTTTCATGCTCAGATTCTGCAGCTTTCCGTTCTTGTGTGTATCGATACATCCTCCTCAGCCTCCCAAGTCTTTGTTCTTCCGATTCTGCAGTTCACTCCTTCTTTCATCATTATCTTTATACTTTTTTTGGCCTTCCATTTTGAATGACTTTCTATGGATCCTCTTCTTATTAGTTTTAAACACACTCTAAGAATACAGAAACGTCTTTAAACAATCAACATTTCATCTCTCCATCAATATTATCAATATGTTGATGTTTAAAGACATTTCTGTAGTTTTGGTTACATACATAGATACTGATATATATACACGTTACGTCCATTATAGTAAGATCGCCTGAATTTTTAATACCAAAGTGTGATTTTTTATGGAGTTTTGTTTGTGGTGCCGTTTCTGTCACATACGTAGATAGATACATATATACACCCAACATCCAATAGAGTAATATATATGTTTGCTAAAATCTCACAGAATAGCTTAGTATGTGCACAAGAGAGGATTCATATACGTGCACTAGTACTAAAATTGCTCAGAATATGTTCAATAATGGCACAATAAATTCAAAAAAAATGTCTAGTTCAAAGTCCAATAAATTCACAAAGAGTATTTATGTTCCAAAATGTTGTCGTATAGGTTTAATATATATACTGTTTTTCTGGTGTTGTTAGGCGCAAAGCTACACAATGGGATATCTGTGCTCTGCCAAAAGCTTGTATTGAAATTTGACTTTTAGCGCTATGAGCCATCGGACTTACCAATGAGTCAGTATACTAAAATAATAAAAAATGATACTTTCACTATTTTAAAAAATTGTATCATATACACTGAGTGGTCACAAGTAAATAGACACCTAATTTTTCGTCATTTAACTAACTTATGCTAACTAATTTGTGTTCACAGAGCACTATATAAATGAAAAT